>NC_056554.1:24795192-25095192 GCF_910596095.1 Thunnus maccoyii
AATGACTGAATGAATGGAGGGAAGGAAGTATACTTTTTATTAGTAATAAAAGGGACATTTTAATAATTTGATGGCACAAATTACTAACTTGATGAAAGAAATAGATACCAGATACCAGGTTCTGTTTACACCATTCATACTTTTAGTTTGAAACTCATTGTGTCGTCCATGTATGTAGAAAATGTCCTTATTTTGTGAGACAAATGCTTTCACAGTTCAGTGTTGTACATTTTTATTGACACATTTAAAAAAAAAAAAAGTAATTTAGTACTTAAAAGGTTATACACTGGTCCAGATATGAGACGGGTAAGACTGGTTAGCCCCGAATCAGATGGATTCATCTGGATCAAATATTTGCTGGTGGATTAGTTAGACTCGGGCCACATCTGGGGAAGTCACATCTTTGCAAACAAAATTAACCTCTAAAAGACAAAACAAAACCTCTAAAAGCTATGTGTGTGCGTAATATTATTGATGATATTTAACAAAAACAAGGAATGGAATGAGAGGAAACGTCACTCCAGCTGTCGGGTGCAGCAGAGTCAGGTCTGAGTTCAGATCCTCTTGGCACAAACGAAAGGGAGACTTTCATTGCAGGAGGCGTAGTTCCAGTTATGCTCATCTGCAAAATGGAGGACAGTATTATTTGACTTTGTGGGTTTTCAAGCTGTAAATACAATGAAAATGTTGACTGTAGGTAGGATTATCATACCAGATCCTTCACAGGTGTAAAATCTTTAGCTTAATATTCAGACTGAATGATGTTTTATTATCAGCATATTATTCAGTCTGACATTTCCTTCTCGTCAGTAAACTTTCTGTGCGGGCAGGGTTAGACTTTTAGTGACTGACATATTGAACATCAGGTCTGTGAGCCAATAGGAAGAGACTAGATGAGAAGCGTCACTTCCTTTTCTGTCACAAACAACAGTTCAGACTGAGAGTGTAACAGTACTATCACTTCTGGGGAAAAAACAATTAAAGAAGGCAACATAAGAGTGAAATGTTATAGTATTACAGTGCAAATATAACATTGTCTTCAGTCTCTTATAAATATGTTTCTAACTATCATAACCAACTTAGCATTTTAACGTTTGCAGAGTGAAATAAAGAGAAAACTGTCCAACTTAATGCAAACAGTAAATGTAGTTTGTTAATGTGTTTTTAAACATAAGCTGGTTGTATTCTGTGATTTTGTGTTTGTTAACGAAGCATAGGTACCTTATAATCCTGAGAGGGATGTAGTTAAAAAAATTACAGAAAATATATATTTTTTTAATTTCTATATTGTTTTGTATGTATTAGGGATGTGCAGAGGGCCCAGTATTTGTATTTGTATCTGTATTTGTTTAGGCAGCAAAATTATTTGTATTTGTATTCGAATAAAAGTGGAAAGAGGCTTAAAAATCCTGTTTTTGTTTTTATTAAGCTTTTAATTTTAGGAAATTAAAGTGTTACAATAAGTGTTCATGAAGTGTTCCCTTGGGAGCACTTCATTTGTGTCTTTAGTTCAGTTTTATCTCTGGGGAACACCCCCAACTCCGGGAGTGATGTCCAAATAAGGAAATGTGCATCATGTAGCAGGTGGATGTGACTCCCCTCGTTGAGACCTGCTGATAGACGTCACAGCGGAGCAGAGGAGAGACACTGAGATAGTGATGTAACCGACCTGTGCGCTGGTATTTAACATGTTTTTTTTTCTTCCTGAAAACGAATAATTTTTAAAATATTTGTATGAAACAAATATTTGTAAAAAAAACCCACTATTTGTGCTTTGTCGAATAACGTATTTGTATTCAGGCACACCCCTGGTATGTTTATGGTTTGAAGGAAGCGCAATTCACTAAAATCGAACACTGACATTACAAACTTTATAAAGTTTATGTTTTCTGTTTGATTCCACAGGATATATTATATTTGAATCTGTTTCACATCATTTTAGAGGACTAACATAAACAAGAGCTTGTCCAACAGAATAACATCACTGACACCTTATGTAATGTCAGCCAGGTTGTATGTTTTAGGTAATTTAGACCAATATTTATTTTACACTTTACAAGAATGAGTAATTGTCTAGTTTTTTACCTGACAAAAAACACGATGTTAATGCTGCTTAGAGTCTTGATCAGAGAAATGTGATGTGTGAACGTTTTCAAAACAGATTCAATAAAGTAAAACGTACCTCACGTCAGACCCTACTCACTTCCCATTGGCTCGCACAGCCGCGGTTTCCCAGATGTTTGCAGCTGGACAATCTTAGACCCAGAGATTGTCCAACTGGATCTTGTTCTGGGTACAGAATATTTTTTAACGTTGCTTTAACGTGATTTTATCACGTTGATTGCTTTTATGCTGATGTTAAGCATCTTGAACTGCCATTGTGTATGAAAGGTACGATACAAATAAAATTGACTTGACTAGATATATTTGGATGTTTTGATGTAATATTCAGTCTCAGCTGAGGCTGTACGATCCACTGTGCAGTTAGTATAAATTAAGCAAGTTTACAGAGAACAGCAGGCTGTTTGTTTAAGTACAGTAACCTGTCGTATGGACCTCTAGGGGTTAAGAGTCAGAGGTCATGTGACTATCCTGCTGTGATGTAGCATTTGCATTAAAATGCCGAAGTCCTCTGGCAACAGAGCCGGTAACAACCACTAGATGGCAGCACAAGCAGGATGTTCATCCTGAGTGTAAACTTTTTAATGAATATTAAAAGTTTGTATGCATGTGTATGTGCAGTTTATTTACATCCATAATTCATCATCAGACACTTCTCCATTCTTTCAACGTTGTAGTCCGTGTACCAGTTGTTGTAGTAGAACTTGGAGCCGTCGCTCCACATCCAAACAGAGTGCTACAGACAGACAAACACAGAAACATTTGCAAATTAGTTACATTTTACATGTGCATTACATGTTTTATGGGCTGTTTTTCTATGTATTTTGAACTCTATGCTCAAGATTTAACATTTTAACATTTAAGCTCATAACAGTTGGATTCCCAGTGGGGTTCACTATTCAAAATTCATCTCATAATTACTGTTGCTTTCATCTGATAGAAATATTTATTGGTCAACTGTAAAATATCTTCCCTTACTAGTATCTTTGTCACAATTCAATGTTAAAATTAAGGGAACTTTGCCAAAATATATCTGTTCGGGTTATGTATTTGTGTAAAAATGTACAATAATAATAATTCTCAAATATCAATGTCCATATACTTGTATGGCATCAAAGCCTCCAATCCAGGTTTCAGGGAAATCGAAGGTGTCTCCTCTGGTCAGAGCCTGGATGAAATGATTCTCCTCGTAACTGTGGATGGATGCTAGGTTAGCACGTTCAAACAGACAGTAACTCTGCAAGGAAGAAGACAGCAAAGAGTTTTGGTCATTTTCTTCATCACGCCAGGGCTAGATTAATGAATTGACATTTTTAATCTATTCATCTCCATCTGTCCTCACCTCAGCTTCAACCCATGTCTTTGGGCTGTTGATGAAGGTGAAACACCGTTTTCCAAAGCGGGACCAGCCGTAGGGGCAGTAGAAATCCCTGTCTACAAAAAAATGTATTTTAAATACTTTAAATACTGCTGCACAAATAACATAAACAATATTAGAATTCAGCATTAAAATCAAATGTGTACTAATTGTGTTCTAGAGAGTGTGCCTAATTTTATTGCTTATCTTCATTCCAAATCTAATGTTCATTTTGTAAATTATGGTCCCATTTAGAGTAAAATAGACAATAAAGCAGCGTATGCTGTTGGGGCGTGGCAAACTTATGTTTAAAAAGTCGCTACCATGGTGACAACTTGTTTAGGTAACGTAGCCATGGTGTAACCCCAGATTCACAGACTATAGCTGTAGCATAACCGTAGCCGTAGCGCGTTTTCAGTGTTTTCAGTTCATTAAAGTTAATTATGACATTTTGGTCGCCTAAAAAAGTCTTGTTCAGTGTTTGGTCAAATTTAAAGACCCTCTAAAGAGTCGGATGTTCAGTTTTTCCGGTAAGCACATTTTGTTTAAACAGTTTTAAGCCTATTTTTGCTGGTGAAAATTAGCATTAGCATTATCACAGTTAACCATGCATTGTGCTAACCAAGCTAGCGGATAGTGCTATGGTCAGCTCCACCCTCTTGTCCAAATATGGTCACTTCTGGCTCCAAAAATCCAAGATGGTGACGGTCAAAATGCAAACTTGAGGCCTCAGAACGGGAGTCGTCACAGGGTGAAAGGTGACATTACGGTGGCTACGTCCATTATATTTTTAGTCTATGGCAAAAGCTTGATCTTAGGAGTAACTCCTAACTATATCTGTTAATAAATAGACAAATGTAGATAAATGAATTCAAAAGTACAATATTTGCCCCTGAAATATGGTGGAGTATTAAGTGAGTATAGTACTTAAATAATTTTAGTTAGTTACATTCCACCACTTTTCAAGAACTCAACCCAGCAATATTAAGCTTTATGATCCGACAACAAGTAAAAAAATGTGACACACACATGTCATCACTCACAGCAGTCAACTTGTATGATCCCCGGCGGCGTCTTTGTGTTGGGTATCTCCTCTCCAGTGATGACGTTGACGCACCAGCAGTACCTGGTCGACCCCGAGCACTGCTGCGGCAGGAAGTTCCCGTTGGCGTCGCACTGCGGGACGTACGCTCCCATCGTGTCGAAGCTGTGATGCATGATGTACTCACACTGACCCATGTGCCTGGAGACGGAGGAGTTGAGTGGCATGGCTTGGCTCAGAGTCAGAATGGTGCAGAGCGTCAGAGACACACTGAGTAGCTCCATGGTGGTGATGAAGAGGGAGTGTGGCCTGTTATAAGTCAGGAGCGAAGGAGTCAAAAACCATCTCAAGAGCTCCAAAATCGAGTCCATAGAGTCAAACATTTTTCTGAAAAATGTATCATTTTTGTAATTTCTACCTTCATCCCATTAGATACTGATACCTATCAGTACTGGCTTTGAAATAAGGGAGATTTTCCAGGACCCCACCTGACAATAATTTTTACATTATGAAAAGTGTTTCCTCTCCCGGCTCCAAAACCTTCAGGCTGAAAGAAATGCAGATTTTTGTTTGTTTGTTTTTTAATCAACATAATGAGAACAAGTTTTTAATGAACATAAGTACAAAGTTGCAAAAAAAGGTCATACCTGTACATGTACTTAATTTGTCTTTCCAACAATAGCTGCACATGGTTACGTTTCGGCACTCACAATGCTAACTTAAGTAAAACATCCGCAGTGATATGAGACAATACAAGTGAACCTTTTCAAAATACATATACCTTAACCTAAATCTGATATAAACATGTTTTTAGTGGACTCCTAACCCTAACCCTAGGGAGCCATGTGCAATTACAATTATATATACGACATTATAATTGCACCTAATTTGAAGCATGCAATGGGACATATTGAGCACAAAAACAAATAAGATTTGCAGATATATGAGGTATAATTTCTCTAAAAAACATTTGACATAATAGAGGTATATATTGTGCACTTATGGAGATAATAGTAAACACGCAAAGACAACTTTTCACCACAGAATCGATTTTCATTTGCTCAAATTAAATTAGTCTTTGCAAGATACTAAATGCTGCTTGCATGTATGTTCAAAATATATTTAAATGTAATAATTTAATATTATATATATATATATATATATATAGCCTATAATAATACTGGGGTTAAATAAAGTGATAATTGTGTTCATTTTAATAGAAAAGCAGAGCTTTTCCCAGGACTCACCTTTTTCAGGATCAGCTGGTGTGTCGAGTCACGTCTGACAGACTCCGCTGCCTTTTATCAGATCACTGACGCTTCTGCTTTGCTATTATTTCATTTCCCACGACTTCGCCGTAGCTTTGAGATCATGTTTTACACTAACAATGACTCCTTTCAGCAGGGAATAACTTGGCAGACCTGCAGAGATGGATATTGCTTCATTTACCTTATTATTTACTTATTGTACATCGTAAGACGAGCCCTTGTGTACAAAGTCATTAAGTTATAAAGTTCACAAACTATTGTAATCATGTTGAGTTTTGGGTTACATCATTTTTAAATCGGCCTTTCAATTCATTGTTCACAGTGTCTCATTGTGTGTCGACTTCCCAGACTTTCACCTTCTAGTATTCAGGTTACTTGTAACTGTAGGTTCAAAAGAAACATTTAAAAAACTATGTGATACATCAAAATCTATCTTATCACATCTAAAGCTGCTCTTATTTTACAACCTTGTATTGTGGAAATCTGGGTCACAGACTATATTTGCAAGTAAACACTGACTGGATTATAGCATATAATGTCATCCAGCATCCATGAAGCTCTAATTTACAATGAATCTACAATATTTTCGTGTCTCATTTTTAATAAGTAGCCTGTTTCCCAAACTGGTCATTAATTACATCAGTATCGTTACTGCTGAGTAACTGGCGCCACCTCATGTAAAATAATCTAATAATCTGGGATATCATTTTCATTTCATAATAGATGTTTGTATTTCAAAATGCACCTTTTGTCAGTTTTATTTGTAATGACGCTTTTAATTGCTGTCTCACCTTTCAGCCAATCACACGCCACCTAAATCTGCTGCCAGTTTTAAGCACACATTCGTTAAAGCAACAACACTGAAGTAAATAAACACAGAACACAGACATTTTATTTATTTAGCTTAACAAGGCTGCATGTTATCTAGCTGGGCTAGCTCGGCAGGGCTGTGAGCTTGGATTCATCTGAAAAGCCTTTAACTTGTAGCATGAACAGAGAGAGCAGGTGTTTTACAATAAAAAACACATTTTAATTTCCTCTTTATATCTCTATCGGTGTCATACATGAGGCTGAAAATCAGGTAGAAACTATTTTACATCATTTACATTTTCCCTAAAATGCTTAGACAGCTAAATCATTCCTACAAATTATGACTTTTATGTTATGACCCACTCTTTTCATAACTTAGATTATTAAATAATGGATTTATAAAAAGAATAGGCCAACAATAAAAGATGCAAATAATTTATTGATTTAAATGTGTGTACATTCAGTGTCTAAGCAGTTTTTAATGCATGTGTGGATGTTTGTTATTTTCAGGGGAAACAAGCAGATAATAATTACATCTTATGGAGTCTATTTTAGTATCTGGACTTTGACTCAGTATTTAAAAAATCCTGCCATGACTTTGTCGTTATTATTTTTCCTCAATTAAATCTAGAAAACATCATGTATTATATGATAAACGTGTGATATTCACTTTTTTTCAGTTGAAAGTTTACACAATCAGTGTTGTCAAAGCAAACACTGGAAACATTTGTGAGTAAGTAAGTTTGTTCTCAGCAGTTCCTCCACCTTGTGTGCAAATAGTGACTGAATTAAACAACCTTTAAATAGTTTTTAGGCCCGAGGTGATTCTACTCTGCTGCTCACATCTCTTTGCACAACACTGTGTTCTTCAGTCTCTAAATGTTCTGTGTCGTCCACTCAGCCAGTTTCCCCCAGTGGTCACTCATGTAACTGCAACAGAAAATCCCCTGCAGCCCAAGAAGCATTTTCCCCCCATAGACCACTGTTATAAAAGAATAATAACAAAAAAATGTACATAAATTGTACATAAATATAGATAAAGATTATACATTTTGTGAGTTTCATTACCTTATTTACCTTTTCTAGTTTACTGCTTCTTCTCTATATGTTGAAATGTTTGGCTACTATAGTTGAACTTTAAGTGAATGATCACCATCGTTCACCCCAGTATCCAGCTCTTGTAATACTTCACTTCCTCTTCCACCTCCTTCCACAACAGATCATCAGAGATAAGTTACGTGTTTATAAAGGGAAGAAAGACAAAAGAGCAAATAGAAAACAGAACGTTTGCTGTTGGCGTCTAGTCCCATATGTCTCACACACAGGCTTCACAGCTCAAAACTATTAGAGAAATGAAACACAAACATTTTTTTTTTTTTGCCGTTATCTCGGAGCAGTTGGCATTTTCTGAGGTGTTTTCATGATCGTGCAGGTGCACACTGCCTGCTGGGGATGAAACCAACGTTTAAATCCGGTATTTCTGCAGCAGACGCCGTGTTAAGTTCATACAGCGAAGAAGAGAACATCGGGGTCACGTTTTGGCTCAAATCCAACAATTTCATCCTTTGCAAAACAGTGTGTAAGAAGAGAGAAAGGGCTGGGCGTCACTTCATAATGTTAGCATCAGTCAAAATACATGGTGTGAATATCATCTCACACCTATAAAACATCTGTGTAACTGGAAGTTGTAGCCTCTGCTTTACAAAACATTTTGGGTTTTTTGGGTTTTTTGTGTGACAACAACCTGTTTTTCTCTCCCTCTTGGCTATTTACTGAACATGTTTGTTCTTACAAATAAAACAGTACTGAAGTAAACATTTTAAACAGATGGGTCGTGTCCTCAGGGCGTGAGCGGTGGGTTTAAAAGTGTGAGGACCGACCATCTGACATTCAGACGGAGGACGAACAACGAAGGACACATCTGTGGTGAGTTTATTTCTCTCAGTGTGTTTTAGGAGAACAGAACAGGACAACAAACATCTGAACTCTTTGGAGTTTATAACTGAGCTAAAACACAAGGGCTTGAGTTAGCATTAGCAGCAGCTAAATACAGCTCTGGAGGAGAGTAAACAACAGTAAACAATGAGGCTGGTATCAGTGGTCAGATTAACAGTAACGATGGATTACATGCTGCTGTTTCCTCGTCAATCACTCGTGTAGGTAGGAAATTTGAATCCAGCACATGAATGGCGGACTCCGCCACTAACAATGAAAATGAGGCTGTAACTCAGGCGGTAGAGCAGGTCATCCACCAATCAGAAGGTCGGTGGTGGCTCCTCAGAGCAGAAATAAGAGCTTTGGGACAGTTGCAAGATGGTGGACCAGAATGACTTCCGGTTCAAGTGAGGAGCGAGGAGAGATCAAATAAGGGACTCAGGATGTAACGTCTGAACCCCAAATTGCTCCCAATGGCTGCACCATCAGTGTATGAATGAGTGTGTGAATGTTAGCATGTGGTGTAAAAGCACTTTGAGTGGTCAGTAAGACTAGAAAAGCACTTTATAAATGCAGTCCATTTACTAATTAAAACTGCTATATAGAGAGCTAATTACAGAATGTAAATACATTGAATGACTATTGCAGAAAAACAGTATCAAAAACAGGTTGTAATTTCATGGAAATCTTAAAGATTGTGTAAACTCTTCAGGACTAATCAGCTCATGTTTTTTTTTTGCTAAAACACATTGAGCTTCATTTTCAATTCTAGTAAAGAATCCAAAGTTTCTAAAGATAGTTTGCAGAAATTTCCACCGAAATGTTGGCGTTCACACAAGAGACAATGTCTTGTGAAAATCAAGGGTTTAAGAGGTTAAACTGAGAAAGCAACAGAATAGAAAATAGTCATCAACATGTTGAAAAGTTAAAGTAAAATGTACAAACTAAAGCTTTAAACAATGGAGATCAATCATTGTAAGAACAGTAGCATGATGTTCATTTAATCACTACAAGACACAATAAACCAACCATGCAGCTAATTTTATTCGTATATATAAACACATAGTGTTTAAACACTTAAAGGCTGCTGATATTCATGATTCTTTTCATCTCTTTTCATTTGTTCTTTTTAAATACTGCATATATTGTCTTATGTTTCTTCCCTTCATCTCATCTTGAGTTGCAATTAACAATTATTTTCAGATATCAATGAATCTGTTGATTAATTTCTCGATTAATCAATCAGCTGTTTGGTCCATGAAATTTAAAGAATTGATGAAAAATGTTGATCTCTGGTTCCCAAACTCAAGCTGACGTCTTTTAATGTCTTGTTTTATCCACAATCTAAAGA
Organism: Thunnus maccoyii; assembly: GCF_910596095.1. NCBI lineage: Eukaryota > Metazoa > Chordata > Actinopteri > Scombriformes > Scombridae > Thunnus > Thunnus maccoyii. The sequence continues at coordinate 24,805,077 of NC_056554.1, forward strand.
TATTCAGTTTCATAGAGACTAAAGAAACCAGAAAATATTCACATTTAAGAAGCTGAAATCAGAGAATTTGGACATTTTCTTCTTAAAAATGACCCAAAACGATCAGTTATCAAAATAGTTTGCTAATCACTGCAGCTCTAATCTTGTCTCTTCTTCTTTGTCTTTTTATGGTGTAAAGACTGAATTATCTTGTTGAAAGCAGCAAGTTGTTTGATGTGTGAATTATAGCGTCTTAGTAGACATGGCTTTTGTTTTGAACATGTCTTCACTGATCTGTGTTACATCTCCAGATCGTATTCTAGCAGTGAGACACTTGGTGAACCCTGAGAAATGCGTCCAGACGTGGTAACTGCAGCGCTGCTGCTGGTTCTGATGTTTGTCCATCACACTGAGCAGAGAGAAGGTGAGAACTAAACTCTGACTAAAGCATCATATCACAGCAAAGTTCAGTCAACACTGTATTAAGTACAATTAAAGTACATTTTATTCTACTTCTATTTCTACTCTACTTCATTTCAGAGGGAAATATTTCACTTTTTACTTGACTACAGTACGTTTATTTGTCATCTGCAGTGACTTTTTATTTTTCAGATTTCAGATTAAAACAGTGTTTCTCAACCTTTTTGACCTGTGACCCCTTACATGACAGCAGCATCCAGCTGACGCTCCTTGTCATGTTTTATATGTCTCTAATTTGTTAGCAGCTCAACCAAATACACATTTCCTCTTTAAACTAATGTCATGGTTTCATTTATAACTGTTTGAAATGATCCAATATTTCACACAAGAATCAAAGATCAGAGAAAAAGTAATACGTTTTCTTGAAAGTAGCATAAATATGTAGCCACCATCAAACACCTTGTTACCTTTAAACTAGTTTTTTAAAAAGACATTTTATATTTACACATACATATACATAAGATATAACCTGTCAGAATTCAAGTTAAAGATGCTTGAAACTAACACCGACCTCCATCTGGTAAGAGTTTTGCTCTTAGATGTTTTATTACAGAGAGTTTATGAAACCCAGAACTAGTCAAACATCCTGCCATTGTGTTACTTATGGATGGAATTATAGTGAAAATAAATGATTCCTCTTTTTGCTGGGGACACCCTGGAACCCCCTCAAGGACCCCATTTTGACCAGACCCCATTTTGAGAACCACTGCCTTACTAAGACAATTTCAGACCAGTTACCTTGAAGTCTAATAACATACAGTACAGGAGTATTTGTCCTTGATAAGAAAAAATAATTATCCTAAAATAAGATATTATAAATTTCTTGAATTTTTTCTGTTTTGCAGGGCAGTTTAGTACAGTGGTTCCGAAACTGGGGGTCAGGCCCCTCCAAAGGGTCACCAGGTGAAAAATGGGGGTTAGAAAGAAGAAAAAACAGATGTTGGTTGTTTTTTTTTTTACACAAATCTGTTTTCTTTTGGGGCCTGCTGCTATAACTTCCTTCTAGCAGGTCTGATATCTTCTGATAGGAAACCAGCAGATGGCAGATTTGTTTTAATTCTGCATCTTAGTTTTATCATAATTGAGTGAATGTGAGAGCTGTTTGAGAATGAAAGCACTGGTGTTCCTACAGATGGTACTACTATGGCGGGCCTGTGTAAGAGATATCCACAGAGGTCTTGTAGTGACGGATGGTACCGGCTTGATGAGGATCGCTGCATGAAATTTATCTCGACTCCCAAAACCTTCGATAAGGCCGAGGTGATACAAACACACACACACAGGCATCAGAAATCAGACTCATCTCACGCTGACAGTTTAACTAACCCATGTTCACATTTCAGGATCAATGCTACGACTTAGACGGCCACCTGGTGTCTATTCACAATGAAATACAGAAGATCCGTGTGGACTGTCTCGCCTGGAGGCACAGTCAGAAAAAAAATTACTTTTGGATTGGAGCCAAAAGCCGCAGGGTGAGTAGCGAACGCCTCGATGTGATCAGAGGACGGACTGAGTGGCTGAACTGATGATGTTGAATGTGAGAATATTCGTCTCAGTGATCAATCCAACACAAAGTAGAAGTAATCAGACTTTTAAAGGCATGAATATGTATCTGGAGTTAGCAGCGGTTAGCTTAGCATAGCACAAAGACTGTAAACAAGGGGAAACAGCTAGCCCGGCTCTGTCCAAAGGTAACAAAATCCACCTACCAGCACCTCTAAAGCCAAGGAAGGACTTTACCATGAGGCAAGGTAGGCAACTACCTGGGGCCCCCAACTATAAGGGCCCCAAACAGCAGTAGATTTACTATGATGTTTAGATATGTATATATTTAGATTATATAAGAATTAAAAGCTCCACCTTGAACACAGGTTTAGTAAATTTAAGTACATTGTGCTAATAATTCCTCTCTCTCACTAATGCAGGAGTTTTATTTTTACTGTTCGGTTTGTTAGATCTGACAGCAGGTCAAACTAAACCACCCTCTTAAACTACACTTGTCATTTCAAGTGTCTCCAATGTGGATCAAATTTTATATATATAAAAATCTGATAACAAATCCTCTTGGTTATCTCGGGCTACATGCTAATCAGGGTTGGTGCTACTCCAGTCAGGAGGTGGTAATGCACCTGTAACTACTAACAACAGTAGAAGAAGAATGATTTATGTGGTTTAAATCCAGCTTGAGTTCCACGTACTGCCCCATAGGACAAGATTGTTCTTGTGTCTTCAGTGAAGACTCAGTCCAGTGTTTTCTCCTCCTGAATATATGGCAGTTAAATGTTAATCTCTCATCGTCTCTGATCCCTAACTGAGTGTTTTGTCTTTTCAGGAGCAATTCGAATACACTGATGGATCTGATTTTGATTATAATAACTGGCACTACAAGTTTTCAAACTACTTCCTGGATAAATACAGCTGCGCGATATCAAACTACCAGGGTAAGCAACAATGAAACAACTATTTTTTTAAAAAATGTATGAAAAAGAACATTTTTTGGCGTATATTTTTGATAAAGATGGTAATAATAATAATAATAATGGCATATTTACAGCTGACTGAGATTCAGTGTAGGATTATAATCAGCTGCTTTCAGCCTCATCACAGAAATGAAGAAGGGAATTTAAATCATTAAAATGAAATAGTAGTAAAACAAATGAAGGAAATGTGACAACCTGTGTTTCTTCTGTAGCAGCTACTTGTGTGAAGCGACAACATTATTCTGCCTGAATGTTGACGTTGATGTTTTTCTGTTTTCTGTCTCCTGTTTTTCAGAGTGGGGAGTTTGGGGTTTCACAGGATGCACCCGAAGGCTCATGTTTGTGTGCGCAAAACGTATGTGATCGTCATCGACTTTCATATTTTCCCTTCGGTGTCGACGGCGACACATGATCGGCTGGACCAGTTCGCTTCACAACAACTGCTGCTCACATAAGCTTTTAAATTTAAGCAATAAACACTTCAGTAAACGTGTCCGATGCTTCCTGTCTCATTATTTCTGTTTAGCAATATGACTGCTGAGTCCTCCTGCCTCTGTCTAGTAAAGTCTGCATTTACACATTTGTTTGAGACGTCCTCTTCAGAAAAATGACTGTATTTACATGGACTTAAGTATCCCGGTTAAGAGACTTATCCCGGTTTAGATCATGTTCAGGATATGACATTTACATGGAACACAGAGAAATCTGGTTATTCATTTCCCCATGTACATGATAGATACTAGTATCCTGGCTACTGATTACTGTATGTTATCAGCGCAGGCGTCTGTGATGTTTATAACACAAACCAGCTCTGTAACTCTGAGACCACTTAACTTATAGCAGGCTTAACACTAACATTTCAAAGTTGCTGGATCAGAGCCACTTCCTCTGTTTTGATGTTTGTTTCTTTAGTATTTTCCAGTGTCCTGTGGCCTGTAGACTACACTGTAAAAAAAAAAAATCGTAAAAAAATGGTAAAAAGTCTGGCAGCAAAAGTTGCCAAACACTTACCGTCAAATAACAGTAAAAAAAACCTTTAGTTATTCTACAGAGATTTATTTTAAAAATACGGATATTTACTTTGGACATTGTCTACATTTTTACAGTCCAACCATTATAAAATAAAAAGAAAAAGTCATTATAAAACATTGCTAGAATGTTAAAGAAATGTATAAATCTGCACAAAAAATGAAAAAGATTGCAGAACTACCTTAAAATTACCTCATTTAAATGAAGACTCTTGTTTTCATACAGTAATCTTTGGTAAATTCATAGGATTATCCAATCCATCCACAAGAACTCCCCATCAAAGTACAGATTTCTGGATGTAAAACACAGAAAAATTATGTAAAATTGCGTTCAAATTACCCTCCTTTAACACCTATTAATGGTATCTTGATACCATTAATCAAGATATTTACACCAAAAGTTTTTGATTCTATTATTATCGCGACGGACATTTGGTTTGCAGGCAGCCATAACACACATCACAAGAACAACACTGAGCTGTTAACGTAGCAACAACCAAAGCACACGTTTGAAATCTTTATTAACAGCAAACAGAACATAATTAGAGTTTGGTGTCCAGGCTCTGAGTAAATATCTTCCCCCACGTTGGAGTCTACGGGTGACGGTGGGGCTGAATGAGCAGGCAGCAAACCTGTGAAGCAGAGCAGCAGCAGCAGCAGCAGCGGTATTTGCATAGCAGAGAGAGAGACAGGAAGTCTTGCAGCTGACATAAACTGCAAAATTGGGCGGGTGCGTCTGGTAGATGATGTGGAGAGTGAAACATGTCATGAGTGTAGTAGTGCAGCTCGAGTTGACTGCCTGAAATAGCTTGCAGGCTTTGTTCCATATATCAAATGTATCAAAATGAATAAATATAATTGCATATTTAAAATAAAATAATAATAACTTTATTTATATAGCATCTTTAAAAACAGAGTTTACAAAACACTTAAACAGACGAAGAAAAAGCAGGATACTCAGCAACATAACAACAGAAAGCAAAACTGTAAGGCCGAAGACAAGACAAAAGACGCAAAAACACAGTAGAGAGAAGACAAAGAGACGGTAAAAGAGATTAAAAAACAAACTATATATATATAAATAAATGAAAATAAAAAGAATAAGAAGACAACATCACATTAAAGCAAGTCTTGATGATGATGTATTGCGGTGGTCTCTTGGTTGCCTGGACTAAGCCATAATAAACGGTTTGGTATGAAGGTTCGGGAGATTACCATTAAATGTTTCTTGTGAAAACCAATGTAAACATTCAGTTCTTCAGCCGCCTTAAGGGATTTTTCATTCTCTCTGCTTTCACCTTTAAACTGTCAAACAAACATTATAATCTCTCACTCAACCTGTAAGGACGTTGTTTTAGAGCTCGGAGCAACAGTGACGACGACCACCGGTGTTTGCTTCAACAACAATGGATGTAGGAAGTTTTAGGGTATGGATGTTAATTATTCTAATGGTTAGATGTTCTCCCTTTGAAAAGTAAATTATTATTAGTAACAGATTCCAGTGGACATGAATGTTGCTGTAATTCATTTTCAAACCTGGACCCTATTTTCCATCTTTTTGTCGCTAAGTGACTAATGGGGACAACAGTTCTGTTTTATATTGTGTAACCAAGAAGTCTCACTCTGAAACCTCGCAAGAGTTGAGTTGTTGTCAAAATCAGCTAAATATTCTGCCATGACTTTGAAAATCCTTTCGATAACACTAAGCCATGCTTCCCAGCACACCTCTCTCAAACTCTGTAATGGTTGAATATTTAGTCTTCCTGCAACACACTCAACTCTCGCAAGATGTCAGGACGAGACTTCTCCTTGAATGAGACTTGGTTAGACACAATAACAAACAGACTGGATCAAGTGAAAGGTAAAGAAAAACTATTTATTTCTCTGTATGGTCCTTCTCGTAATGTTGTCAGACATTTATTATAACAATCTGAGCCTGTCAGTGGCAAAAACACTTTTAGTGGATGTATTATTAATTACATTATAGCTCATTTAGCGGCTGCTGGGTGAAGCTGCCTCGCTCAATACTGGACCGATTTCAAAAACTGTTGTCCCCATCAGTCACTCAGACACAGCAAGATGTGAGAATAGGGTCCAGGTTGAAAAATACCAAAGTTTCCCTTTAAGTATTTTGCATATCATCCTGTTGACAATGATAATATCTACCATCAAGTTTACCAGCTGGGCTTTTTCACACCTTTCTTTCTATTCTTCTTTGTTCACTTTTAAATTATTGTAATATTACTTTATTTCCAAAAGTGAAACTAAAAACACTGAAAAATGAAGCCAATGTGGAAGTGACTTAAACCTGCATTCTCTCTAACGGCCAGCGGGGGGCGACTCCACTGGCTGCAAAAAGAAGTCTGATTGTATGGAAGTCTATGAGAAAATGACCCTACTTCTCTCTTGATTTATTACCTCAGTAAACACTTTCCTAATGAGTTCATGGTCTCGATCACTAGTTTCAAGTCTTCTTCAATACATCATGATGATCACTTTGTAAATTATGGCCCCATTTAGAGTAAAATAGATGATAAAAGCAGCGTATGCTTTAGGGCGTTGTTACATTGTGATTGACAAGTTGCTCCCATGGCGACAACGTTGGTTAGGTTACGTAACCATGGCGTAACCCCGGATTCACAGAGTGTAGCCATAGCCGTCGCTATTTCAGTGTGTTTTCAGTTCATTATTGTAATATTTTTGTCATCTAAAAAGTCTTTTTCATCATTTAATTGAACTAAAAGACCCTCTAAGGAGTCGGATGTTCAGTTTTTCTGGTAAGTTCATTTTGTTTTAATGGTTTTAAGCCTGTTTTTTTGCTAGCAAATATTAGCATTAGCATTATCACAGTTAACCATAGACTGTAAATGCACCGTGCTAACCAAGCTAGCAGATAGCGTCTAAATATGGCCAATTCTGGCTCCGAAAATCAAAGATGGCGACTGTCAAATCGCTAAACTTGAGGCTTGAAAAAACAGCAGTCCACAAACCACTGGATAACATTACTGTGGCTATATCCATATTTTTTTTATTTTTACAGTCTATGCTGGAGGGACAAACAGGAAGCAAAAGTGGCTGCGGTCCAGTTCATACAACAATCATATTATGCAATAAAAAAAAACATGCAACATACAACATTTTGCTACTTTACTTACAGGCTTGTTCCTTCACTCATAATCAATAGAAGAGCTGATAAAACTCAGTAAGATTTCAATTAAACAGTATTTTATCTAAACTTTTTTCAACTTTTTTTATGCATTTCTATATTTTCACAGCTACACACACAAACACACACACACAAACACACACACACAAACACACAAACACAGACACACACAGACAGACATTAAACTGGTTTCCTCCCAAAAGCAAATTTTCATGCTCACTACCTCTTTTCACACTTCAGTTCCAACTGTCACGCATGAGATTTTACTTCCTCTCTGCACAGTCATGAACATTCTCGATCTTCATCCTGTTGTCGTTCTCAATCATTATATGGTCTCCAAGTTGTTCCGTTATTATTATCAGGAAGCAGCTCTACAAAAATCAGGTAAGAGCACACAGACTTATAGTATACTCCTAGAAAAAAACTTGAAATTGACTTTTCTAATATGCAGTCCTGCTGTGTGTCTGTGACGAAGAGACTATGCTGCTGTTTCAGACCTCATTTTTACATTTTACAATGTTTTTTTGTGTCAAAACAGATAAATTGCAAAATAAAGGACACACCTGAGTAAAATGAGGGCTCTTAAGATGAATGAATGTAGTTTGGGTTCCTAAATTAATGAATAGTTGATTGGAGCAAAAGGTAAATATAAAATACAGCTTTTGGAGCGTCTCCTGCTGATCAAAAATCACATAAAAACTGTTTTTTTTGGTTTTGCACATAATGATTCTACGTGAGGAATTTAATGCTGAAGTTGTGCAGGTACATTTTATTTTAATTTAAGGTGTTACTTTGTGTTTTCTCATGATCATGATGTAGCAAAAAGACCAAAGTCAAATCTGTGCACTATGTGGTCAGAGTGGTGAGTGCATTTACCAGAAGTATGTGGATATTCAAATTAATAATTTAAATGATGTTAAAGGAAAATATTGTATTTCAAACTTTGTGGCAACAGTTTGGGGCAGACCCTTTTCTGTTTCAATATTAACACTCTCCAGTCCAGGTTCATTTTTGGGGGTTTTTTTGCAGATTTTTTCAATTATTTTTTAAGCCTAACTTATCATTTAGTCAATTTAACAAAATATAAATCAAATGACAAGAAAATTCACACAGATGCCTCTAAAACTTTACAAATCTTTAGTCACAATCACTGATAAACTATTTATATACACAAACACAACAGGGAATGTAAGAAATAAAGTTTTAATACTGTTTATTTACAAGTAATTTTATCTAGTTTTTGTGCCTTTTTATTGAAAGTACGAGCATAGCAGCTGTGAATCAGATTTAGATTGTTCAGGTGTTCGTTTACTCTACTTACACACTGATACAGATTGTTGGACAAATTAAATCTCGCTGTGCTTGTTGATATATTCAGCAGTGACTCACTCGTGTGTTATACATGAACCCTTTGGGACATTAGTCACAATAACACATTAAAGACTTCCTCTTGTCTCAAGTCACACTTCCTCCCGTCGTTTCTTTCACTTTGTCTCTTTGTAACGCTCGACTAATTTGCTGTCTTTCTCTGATGAATTCATCCACTACTCCTCTAACTTTCTCATTTTTTTTTTCTACAGCATGAGACATCCGACCAACCTTTACCTCCTCTTCCTCCCCCTCCTCCTCTTCTTGTCCTTCTGCTGGGGTCAGAGGTCAGACAGTGACAAGCCCTCCTGCGATCGCTGTGACCTGCAGCTCTCCTGTAACTGCTCCTATGGTGGATTCACCAGTGTTCCCATGGTAACAGGCAGCGCCCTGACTCTTGATCTCTCCTTCAACAACATCACCGAGGTGACCGATGATGACCTGACAGGCCACGGGGCACTGAGGGCTCTGAGTCTCCACGGTAACACTGAATCCAAATTTTATTGGGTTTTTAAAGGAATAAGGCTGGAATATATGGAAGATTTAAAATGCCTAAATTAAAACATATGCTGTCATAAGTTGTTGAATGAAAAACAATCTGTATGTTCAGCTTTTTGTCCGTGATTGGACAATTTGATTGTTTTTCATTTTGAAATGGACACACTAACAGGCACGAAAGATTCGTGACACAATGAAAAACAAGTCATTCAGTTTGAAAGACAAAAAGTTGAATAATTGTGTTTTTAACATCTTTCTTTTTTTTAACTATGACAGTAAATGCATACAGGAAATGTAAATACATATAACAGTCTACAAACATATATAATGTGTATCGTATTTCACTGTATTTTCATTGTTTCCGTTTTTTTTAAATTTGGCACTTTAAATCTTCCACAGTGGAAACCTGCTCTGAAAGATCTGTGGAATTAGTAAGACGTTACAGACGTCACCTCCACAGTACCTGATATGTCATTTAAATTTCTGTAAACTGAAACGTGATGAAGTACGGAGTCATATCTACAAACAGCTTGTATTTCGGAATATTAATACTCAGTTTCAACAAGTTGGGTTGAATTTCTTTCATTAGTTGTTCTGAAAAGCTGAAAAGAGGAATAAGTGGGTGTCTTATACTGTGCTGGACAGAAAAAAACAAAATGATTATTTTTCGAGCATTCAACAACCAGAGCTCTCATGAAGCTTTGACTAATGATTTCAAATTATACCAATGAATTAATTAGCCAATTAACTTTAACAAACATTAACAATTTATGTTGTAAAATTTTTTAAAAAACTACCACAGAATAAAGAAATAATGTTCTAACCTTTTGTTTGAATGCTTTCTTCTTGTCTTCCAGGTAACAAACTATCTGTGATCCATCAATCAGCATTTAACTCTCTGCGGAGGCTGGAGACGCTGGATCTGTCTGACAATCAGCTGACGTCTCTCAACCACACCTGGTTCAGCGAGCTAGCAGCTCTGCGGCAGCTCAACCTGCTCGACAACCCATACAGGTAAAGACGTGAGGTTACAGCATAAACACTGAGCAGAAAGCTCCACATCACATACGATGTTTTCTCCTCTGCTCTGCTCTCCTGCAGCTGCCTTGGTTCCCCCCTACTGTTTCAGGGGCTGGTCAGTCTGAGGAGGCTGGCGTTCGGAGGTCCTGCTCTGGAGGAGGTCAGGAGAGGAGATCTGTCTGGAGTCACTCAGCTGGAGGAGCTCACTCTGCACGCCAACAACCTGAAGAGGTACTGACACTGTTTATGTGTGTCATTGCTCCAGAGCCAAATGTCCTCACAAGGAGATTAAGAAAATCCTGCAGCATGAGGAGATTTTGTCCCTGAACACCTCCTTTACAAACTAATTAAAGCCTCCATGTGCAACTCCTCGTGGTCGTATCAATAAAGACAAGTCAAACATGTTGCTAACATACATCAGAAAGCATAAAGATGGCAATATTTAATATTCTTCTTATTGTCTAACAAATGCCATGAAAAGACCAAAAATGAGTGAATTCTCTCTCTGCAGGTATGAGTCCGGTGCTCTAGCGTATATTTGGCCGTTGGGTCGCGTCACTTTGAGCCTCCATGGTCCATTTTTAAACAACACAACTCTGGCCTCAGCTGTGATCGACGACGTGTCGTACCCTGAGACACATATCGTTCTGGAAGACCTCCATCTGATTGGCAAACAGTCTGTTCAGCCCCTCACAGTGATTAACAGCAGGAAAGTCAGGTATGGCCACCATCTTCTGTTTCAGCATCCATGCAGAATTCTTGATAAAGAGCTGAGCAAAACACATTGCTATGGCAGCGTTCAAAACACTTGTGAATTATGATGGTTTAAGTGACAGCACTCTCTAGTAGCCTTAGTAATGAGCGACAAAGATGTAAAAGTAACGTTATGTTACTATAAACAACTATAAACTATAACAACACACATTACTGTGAAAAGAACATGGAAGATTTTGCTTCTGTACGCCTCTTTTAGCTAAATCCTCTATGTTCGGCCTTTGGCGACCTCTAGTGGTAACATCGGTAAAGACACATGCAGGCACTAGAAGCCTTCTGGTGGGTGGGTGAGTCAACAAAATGTGCTTTGTTGCTTAAAACGTAAGCGCCTCAAATATGGACACCCAAGTGTATTGTTCAAGGTAAATAAAGTGAAATAAAATGTGTTAATCCTACAGTCGTCCTGAGGTGTCCACTGACGTGAAGGGGTCGATATCTTTTCTTTTCATCATCATGCAGTTACAAGCTTCTTTTGTCATTTCAAAGACTTATAGACTTGTAATTGAGAATGTGAGTCAAACGTTATGTTTTTTTGTCAGTAAATTGTGTCAAAATGTAAAGCATGGTAGAAAAATCTGTCAACCTGATGATGATGTCACTTCAGGAACTTGTCCCTCCATAACCTCTCTATATCGGATGCGACCACTGTCGACTTGCTGGTGGCATTGGATGGTGCGTCGCTGACCTTCTTTTCCTGTGATGTCATCACGCTAATCGGTGAAGGCAGGTAGGAAACCAGTGTGTCAGCATGATCTGTCAAATTTAGAAAAGTTGTCAATATATGAAGCAGAAGCACAGCTGGATAGTGATGTTTCTGTCAGCATCCCAGTGGCTTGGTAATTTCAAACATTGTTTTTACCAACCAGATAGATATTTAAGCTGCTTTAAATTCATAGCAAACATTTACAATAACCAATCAGACTATCAGGCGTTACAAGGAGGACATGTTTGAATACACTGTATTTTCATGTTAATTATAAAAAATCGCCAAAGTGTGTTCACATAAACAGCATATATGGGTGCAGACCCAAAGTCAATTTTCCCTCAAGTTTTGTCAGTATTGATGACAAAATGCTTTATAATAAAAATATAATACAACAAATAATGTAGTTTCATGATCATCTTTTTGGAAGATTTGCTTTTTCTATTTTTAAGTTTGTGTGTTAAAAAGTAACAAAAATTTGAAAAGTGAAAATAATGTTTTTGATGCTCGAATACAGATAAAAACAGCCTTTAAAATAATACTGCGCTGTAAGGAAAGACATAATGAACTTTATAAACTGTTGCCTTGCATGAACAGTGTCATTTGTTTGTTGTTTTTCGGTTGGTGTTAGGTGGGAGCCAGCCAACACGACCGATCATAAAAGCATCAACGAGCTCTACTTACGAGATATTGTGGTGCTGGATGTCTTTGAGTTTGTCTCGTTGCTTGACCTACAGTTCCTGCTGAAGTGGCCCAGGAAGATGTCTGTCATAAACTCCAAGGTGCGGAACAAGATGTTGTTTGTCACAAGTGTGTAAAATACGGTCACTACTACATCATTCCGTTACATAGCTGGGCAAGAAGTGCAAACATTTTGTGAATGAATTGTCAAAGCAGAATTAGGCATCCTTATGTAAAGTCCGAATTCGGACATCAAAGTGATTCAAGGAAAGTCAACAATTTAGGCCAATGAATACTGACTGTAGTCTCGAATAATTTTCTCCTTAAATTGTTATCGTAGTCTCATAGTTCTGACTTGAAGATGAAAGTCTGACTTAAATCTCTAAACATTTTTTTACACTTTTTTTCACAAAGCGAAAAATTAATTTAAATGTTAATTAATATGGATTTTAAGATATTTCAAGGTTAGGTATTTCAGTTATACTTCAGATTTACTGAAACTTTAACTCCAAACTCACAATCCCATTGAGGTAATAGCATAAACTGAAACGTTCTAAAATGCACAACAATTTTCATCTTTTCACCATCGGGTGTGACCAGGCACTTAGTCCTCTTACCAACAAAACAAATAAATTAATTCATGAATGAATCACTATTATATTTTAGTCCAACTCTCTGAGCTCTATTAGTGAAGCCTGACTTCTGCCCTCAGGTGTTTTTGGTGCCCTGTCCCACGTCCAAGCTGCTGAAGAACCTGCTTTACCTGGACCTGTCCGACAACCTGCTGACTGACATGACTCTGACTGAGACACTGTGCGGCGGACACAGCACTATGAAGGACCTACGAGTTTTAAACGTCAGCGGAAACGCTCTGAAGGTGCCTTCTTGAAACTTCCTTAAAAAACAAATTCAGCTGTGTAGAAACTGTGTTTTTATTAATGTTGTATGTTGTGTTGTATGTTGAATTCATACTGAACGTAGGCATGGAACCTACGTTTTGTCCAGTGACAACTCCAATAAAGGTTATTCAAACTAGACGACCGCATCCCAAGTTCCATTTTATGTCACAGCGCCTCAGTCAAGACTACAAGTAAAATATACTCATTACAGTTTAGAATAATACTCTGACAGTTTAGAACGATGTTGGGAAATCAGATGTGGAACTCCTCAAACTGCAAGACAGCCGACCAAAATGTCCAGTCGTCCAGTCTTTCATATAATTTATCAGACTTCATGACCTCAAACTGCACGTCAAAAGTTTTTTGTTTTAGGATAAGAATATGAAAATGTTCTTACATGAGGCCCAATGATTTTCTCAGACTTGACGAAGCTCCTCTAGAGCCACACAAGACATGATACAACTTTTTTCATGGGCTGAGTAGTCCTGCTGAAGACTAAACTGATCAACTCATGTAAAATCAGTGTCAGGCTTTGGTTTTGAAGAAGAAATTGCCTGCTGTCTGAAGATATGTCTGTGTTCAGTCTTTGTCCTTGGCAAACCACCTGGTAGCGAATCTCTTCAAACTGACCCACCTGGATGTCAGCAGGAACGGCTACATCTCCATGCCGCTGACCTGCACCTGGCCCACTACTCTGCGATACCTCAACATCTCCAGGGCCAAACTGACCACTGTCACCTCCTGTCTACCCACAACTCTGGAGGTATGGCCACAGGACCATATACCACCATAGCAGCAAATACATGTATTGATACTACACTTTAACACTGTAATTCATCGTGTTCAGGTGCTGGATCTGAGCAACAATGATCTCAAAGACTTCATACTGCGCCTGCCGGTCCTAAGAGAGCTCCACCTCTCTGGGAACAAGTTCCTGAGGCTGCCCCAAGGATCATTTTTCCCCAATCTGCAAACACTGACTATACAGGTAAGAAACATACAACTGTCATGTTTCTTCTTCCATGTTTGTATTCCCTGTGTGACCTCTTCCTGTTCTTCCTCAGTCAAACACCCTGAACATGTTTGGCCCCCCAGACCTCCAGGCATATGAACGACTGCAGAACCTCCAAGCGGGTCAGAACAAATTTGTCTGCTCCTGTGACTTCGTCGCCTTCCTCCAGTCGGACATCAAAGAAGCCGGAGATGTGCATTTAACAGACGGAAAGGAGAGTTACGTGTGCGACTCTCCTCTCCACCTGCAGGGAGAGACAGTGGGTCAAGTCCACCTCACTGTTGTTGACTGCCATCAAGTTTTGTTCGTGTCCGTGTGCTGTGGGGTGGCGCTGTTTGTTGGAACTCTGGTGTGTGTCTTGCTGTGGCGCCTCCACGCATTTTGGTACCTGAAGATGACTTGGGCGTGGCTGAAGGCCAAGCGGAGCTCCCGGCGGCGGCAACACAGAGATAACGTGGATGCAGATCTGTTGTTATCCTTCGACGCCTTTGTTTCATACAGCGAGAGAGACGCTGGCTGGGTGGAAAACTTCTTGGTACCTGAGCTGGAGGAAACAGGGTACTGCCAGGAATTTTTGTTACGCTTCTCAACATAATTATATTTTTAGTACAATGTGTCTGTCTGTCCTGTGTTTTTTATCTCTTAACTCTTGAACCATGATGTATATGAGGTAACTTCTTTAAAAATCAGAATTCAGGTTTTCAGAAATGTAAAATTTGCATCCAGTTTTTACTACACATGACATATAACATGCCTGAATAAGCCCAGAAAGTTTATCTTGTTGATTAATCGATTAATCATTATTATATCAGAAAAGTGGGGGAAATGGCCATCATTATTTCCTAAAGCCCAATTTGGCATCTCGAAATATCTGGTTTGTCCAACCAAAAGTTCAAAACCCAAAAATATCCAATTTACTACAATGGAAGACCAAGATTTGCAGAAAAATTATTACATTTGAGTAAATTTGAGAACCTTAAACCATCAAATTTCTGGCGGCAGCACTACTGCAGCAACAATTTAGATGGTTACATGTCAGTGGGCAAGAATCTGACAAGTGAAGATAATATTTAGCAAAATCTGATGTGTAGTAAAAATGTATGGTTGTGAAACTTCAGGTTGAAATTCAGTTAAAAAGGTGGATTAAATCTGCAAGAATGTCACGTCCATGTTCTGTTGTATGAATAGGAAAAATCAGAAGTCTACACGGTGTTGGTGCTATGCACTTTTGCAGCTGCCTTTCACCAGTCAGATGTCAGATTATCTCCGAGCACAGCAAACCCTACCTGCCATAATTACAGTCTCAACCAGTGTGAAACATAACCTGCCTCCTTGTTTTTAATCTTCCAGGGAGAATAATGAAGATGAAATGAATCCCAGAGGCAACCGGCCTCTGTCCCTGTGCCTCCACAAGCGGGACTTCCTCCCTGGACAATGGATTGTGGACAACATCATAAGCGCCATGGAGAGAAGCCGGCGGACCATCTTCATCCTCTCTGAGAACTTCGTCCGCTCAGACTGGTGCCGCTACGAGCTGGACTTCTCCCATTTCCGGCTTTTCGACGGGACCGCCGGCGGGGACGCAGCCATCTTGATCCTGCTGGAGCCGTTGGCCAAGGACGACATCCCCAAACGCTTCTACAAACTGCGCAAGCTCATGAACTCCACCACCTACCTGGAGTGGCCTCTGGAGGAGGAGAGGAGGCCGGAGTTCTGGAGGAGTCTCCGCGACGCTTTGAGCGGGGAAGAAGAGGAGGAGAACTGAGAGAGGAAGAGAAGTGAGCACAAAAGGACATGTTAGAGAAAAAAGGTAGAGAACGTAATAGAAAAGAAAAGGAAGTGAGTGAATGAAATGGACAAAGAGAAGTGAACAAGGAGTCAAAGTAAAGAAGGGCAGGAAGACAAAAAGAAAAGACAGGTGTAGTAAAAAGGCTTTGAGGCGCTTGAAGCAAAAATATCAGAAGTCAAAAAAAATGAGAGAAAAAGAGTAAAATATGTAGGAGGTGAAAGTGATGACAGGAAGATAAATGATGTAGACAAAGTGAGAAGGTTTAATGTCACCTCAGAATTTCTCCCATTTGTTCATCCGTAATACTTTTTTATTACCTTCTTTTTTATCATTTCTGCATTAATCAGGTCATTCTGGTTTCTTCTACCTTTTTAGGGTCAACGGTTTGATCACTTCAAACTATATTGTGAAAGTTTTTGTGTAAATGATAAACCTTTTTGTTTTTATCAACAAATTCCATTAAAAGACCCAAACCAGTAATGTGTTTGTCCTTCTTGTAATACTTCACACCTTACACCCTGTCTGTTCCTAAGCCCGTTGGTTCCCTTTGAAGGTGTAAATCTTTAAAAATAGCTAAAATATATATATATATAGTTTCATTTTTAAAAAAGAAGGACGTGCATTGTTTGATGAGGTGTACAGCAGCTCGTCAGTTATTTTGCTTGTAGTGTGGTGAAATGGCCACTTGGGGGTGCTGTTGGTTTGTCATCTCCGCTACAAATTGAAGTTTTAATGGGTTGATTCAAGCAACAGGAAACTGCTCCAGCACTTATATGAAGTAAAGTCCCAGCAGTGAGGAGCGAGTGTTGTTTCCCACTACATGGGAATCTCTCAGTCCTTCAGTGTTCCTGTGATTGAAATGCTTGTATGCAGAGATACATTACAAATCCCAGAGATTTAATAGTAAAATACACATAAAATTAATACATCAAATTAAATAGAATTATGTATGTAAACGTGCAATGCATCCTTTCTCTTTAACCCAAAATAGACACACAAAAGCAGAAAAAAACAAAAGCATCATATGGCTGCAAGATCAAAAGGAAGGGAAAACAGGTATATTAATTAACTTATAGTAAAATACATATGCAGTTAACACACCAAACGTAGTCTTTGAGATCCAAGCAGCAACTTAATTAAACATATTTTCTCTCAATGTGCATGGTAACAAAACCAATTACTGTAAATGATTGAGTGGACTCTAATACGCCAACCTGCAAAGTGTGGATTAATGCAGCAGTGGATGTCTTTTACAATGAGTACAGGACTTCACAGAAACATGTGGTTCTGTAGAAGAAGATATCATGACCATATAGTCAGTGTAATATCATCTACTTTGGATTAATGTTGCTATTATTAACAACTAACCTCATTGCAACAAGTTACCTACTTTACTTGTAAACGTAAGTGTATTTTGTTGTTGTTTCTTCCTTCAGTTCTGTTTTATTTTTTATTCTATTGTAATTTAAAATCTTTGCCCTATTTATACACTTTCTGTGTGCATTTCATTATGCAATCCTGTATGGTATAATGACAATGAAGCTCACTTAATGTTAATGACAGTGATGGTTATTATAACAATAATGACATAGATTAGTAACAATGTATTTATTTGTTGTTATTATGTATTCATTTATTTATTAAATGGATGGCATTCATTTAGGATTTATCTCACCCCTTCCAAGCTACATTGATTTAACCCCAATCTTTCACCCCTTTGCTCCAGATGTGGTCTAGTACAGAGCACTTTCATTCCACTTGGCAGTGTAGTAAAGTAAACTACAAGGTTTTTGGCAGATGATCTGTGATGTTTTATCCACAGTTCATGGAGTTGCTTTCCCAATGGATCCTGAGATATGCCTTTTGGGCAGCCTCTCAAATTCTGATCTTACAGTCATTCCATCAGGATTACAGAAATCCTACTTGTCATTGCCAAAAAATGTGTTGCAATGAAATGGAGGTCAGATCTCTCACTGCCAGCTGGACTGTGGCCCCTGTTGCACCTCTGGAGGAGATAACCTACTCATTAAGGAGTAAGATTTTTATAGCCTATATACAAATTATGGCAACCTCTTATGAACTACATGGAGAATCTCTCATCTCACATGACTGAAAGTGAGATGGGAGTGTGGCTCTATTCTTTTGTTACGTCTTACTTTATTTCATTGTCTGTTAATTTATTTTTTTAAACGTTTGTAATGTATAGAGAGGATTGTATTGTCATTGTGTGGCTGTCTGGTTTGTACAGTACAGCAGGGGGCAGTATGACCGGTTTTCACCAGGAGCGCTGCCGCATTTCAGCGTAGAGGAAGAAAGAAAGACAACATCATGGCAGCCCCCGCAGAACACGTTGAACCCGCGTCCACAGCCGCAGATCCTCCAGAAATGGACAAGACAGACGCTCCAGAAACCAGCAGAGACCCAGACACGGACCCAGATGAGGACGAAGACGAGGACGGAGGCGAGCCGGCCGGGCCGAAGATCCGAGAAACCCCGCAGGACATCCGGCTGGAGGCGATCGCCAACACGGTGGCTCTCCATCCGAGCAGGGACATGCTGGTGTGCGGGGACGTGGACGGGGATGTGTACGCCTTCTCCTACTCCTGCACGGAGGGTGAGAACCGGGAACTGTGGTCATCCGGACACCACATGAAGTCCTGCCGCCAGGTGCGCTTCTCTGCAGACGGACTGCAGCTGTACAGCGTCTCCCGGGACAAGGCCGTCCACCTGCTGGACGTGGAGCGCGGACAGCTGGTCACCAGGATCCGCGGGGCGCACGGAGCCCCCATTAACAGCCTGCTGCTGGTGGACCAGAACATCCTGGCGACCGGAGACGACGGAGGCACCCTGAAGGTCCGGACAGAGAGTACCAAAGAGGGTCCAAAAGCTGGTCTTAGTAAAACATCCAACTGGAACCAGCTGATAGTTCAAACTGGTCTATTAATGGTCCAAACTGGTCTTTAATGGTTCAGACTGGGCCAATCTGTTTTTTTAATGGTTCACATTGACCCAATATGGTTCAAACTGGTCCAATTTGGTCTTTTAATGGTTCAAAATGTTCCAGTGTGATCTTTTAATGGCCCAAACTAATGGTTCAAACTGGTCCAGATTGGTCTTTAAATGGTTTGAATCGGTTCAGTCTGTGTTTTAATGGTCCAAACTGATCTTTTAATGGTTCAGACTGGGTATTTGATGGTCATTAGAATCAGGTTTATTGCCAAGTAGGTTTCCACATACAAGGAACTTACCTTGTTGTTATGTTGTACAACAGTCAAAAATATACATAAAATCAAGTAATCATTAATAATGTATAAAAGAGAATGAAATTTACGATAAAAGTATGTAAAATATATTCTAAGTGAGAAGAGAAGAGCTGCTACTGGTTTAAATTTTTTGCAGTTTATCAGTCCCTCCAGGAAATTGCTATTTTGTGATCGCAATAATTAACACCAATTCAAGAAAGAAAGAGCACATAGAACACTGCAAATTGTATTGCAGTTTTTAAGAAAAGCTGTTGCAAAATCAAGTATTTTTGGCTGCAATAATCACAAAAACATTTTGGAGGGTGTGATTAATAATAATAATACAAGTTGCGTTTATGTAACACGCCATGATAGTGAAAAAAGCACAGATGTGAAAATATAAGACTATAGATTTTACATTAATATAACATGTAGTATCTGTTGGACAGAGTGCATGTTGCCTTGTTGATGAGGCTGCAGTCAGGAAGAAACCTCTTGTGGTGTGAGGTTTTGGTCTTGATAGATCAGTCTCTTGTCAGAGGAGAGCATCTCAAGAAGTTTATGACCAGGGTGGGAGGGGTCAGATATGATCTTATCTGCTCGCCTCAGGGACGGCGGTTTTACAGTTCTGCCAAAAGTCAGTATATATTTAATTATCTCCCAGCCGTAATTGTAGACATTGACATCAAAGTGGTCGCAGTGACTTTTGTTTTGCATCTTTTCCATCCTCAAGATAATAACTGTCTTTGTTTTTTACTTTGTTTCTGAAGGTGTGGGACATGAGGAAAGGGACGGCTGTCATGGATCTGAAACATCATGAGGATTACATCAGTGACATCGCTGTGGACCAGGCCAAGAGGATCCTACTCACTGCCAGGTAATGTGACCATTGGATCATTACTATTAAGTAACAGGATTCTCTGCTGTTTGCAGTTAGAGGACCATAACAGTGTTTTTTCATTTTATATCCCATTAAACACACATGTGCATCAGGTTTTAGAATGATTTCCTTCCTCTGAGGCTGCCGTTGTTTTCTATTAAATCTCAAGTCACTTTGAAAATCAATGAGGAGAGACCTGAAAGTTTAAATTTGTTATCCGTCACAGAAAACATGTGAGTTGTAAGTAGGAGCTGTCACTTCAACAATGGATTTCAGTATTGGCTGCCAAACAACAAGCTGAAATTCACATGATAATTTTGACGACATTCAGTGTTTGTTTGTATCATAGCGTCTCAAACCTTACATATCAGAGCGTCTTTGAACGCACCAAAAAGCAGAGTTTTCTACAATGGTCTTCTTAAATCTGAGCTCTAAATTGATCTGCTGTAATCTGATGCAGTGGCGATGGTACCATGGGCGTCTTCAACATCAAGAGGCGGCGGTTCGAGCTGCTGTCGGAGTTCCAGAGTGGCGATCTGACGTCAGTGGCGCTGATGAAGCGGGGGAAGAAGGTGGTTTGCGGCTCCAGCGAGGGCACCATCTACATCTTCAACTGGAACGGCTTCGGAGCCACAAGTGACCGCTTCGCCGTCAAGGCCGAGTCGGTGGACTGCATCCTCCCCATCACCGACAACATCATGTGCACCGCCTCCATGGACGGGTACATTCGGTGAGTTGGGTTTTTGAAAGTTTACCGACAAAAAGGTCCAAAACTCCTGCCTTCCAAAGCCCAAATTACAGAGAAATTCGTCTCTGGTCGACAAACCAATAGAGGTTACATCCACTCTGGTATTTGCTTGTTTCTCTTGTCCCTGCTGGCTTGATCCTTAGTTTATTAGTTTCTCACCATCTGGTGAGTTACTAACATGTATTATTGTGATAGTAAAGTTCTGTCTGTCCTCCATCAGAGCCATCAACCTCCTTCCTAACCGGGTCATTGGATGCATTGGGCAGCATGTTGGCGAACCCATCGAAGAGCTCGCCAAGTCCTGGGACTCTCGCTTCCTGGCCAGCTGCGGCCATGACCAGCTTATCAAGTTCTGGGACATTTCCAGTTTACCCAACGCAACTGTCAACGAATACCGCAAGAGGAAGAAGAAAGACGGACGAATGAAGTCTCTCACCAAGAAAGCCCACGGAGACAATGACTTCTTCGCAGGACTTGTAGATGAAACTGAGAAAAAGGAGGAAGGAGGAGAAGAAGAAGAAGAGGAGGAAGAGGACGACAGTGACAGTGACAGTGGCAGCGATTAAAAAGCAATTTCATGTTGCTTCATGTTTGAGATGAGTTGTTGCTGTGCCTTTGGACAGTTTGTTTGATGGAGGATTACAGCCAAAGTGCCTCACAATGTCTGGAGTATGAACGTCTGCATGGATGACACTGAACCTCTGATCTCTGCACTGTTGGCGTCTCATTTTAGAGACTTTGAACTAGAAACAAGCCACCAACGGTGACTGTGTTTACAAATGCGAATGTGAGGTTAAAGACAAAAATATATGGTGGGATAAACGGTGAATGTCCCAGAACAGTGCAAACTCTGCTTCCGAAATATTTATGACTGTTAAGTCAAATATAAGAAAATGATCATACATTAAAATAAACAGGAAATAATAACTATGTAATGGTTGGGCTGGGTATCAAATGTTCATGCTTTTTTGGCACTGATCACAGTATCATTGTCAAGTACCGAAAGCTGGCAATGAACGCCTTGTCAGATTCGTTATCTTGTCTACTTATTCTTTCATAAGATAGTTCCTGATTTAAATTAAAAAACTGGCAATATTTGACTGTATTTTATTTAGGAACGTTTTAGAACTTTTAATTCTTTTGATTAATGTGAAAACATTTATTTTATTTTTTTTTTACTAGAAAATATGATTTTCCAAGTGAGGTATCAATTAAAGGTATCATTTTGGTATCAGTAAAGGAACATGTTGTATCAGCAGTTGTATCACAAGTTTGTAATGATACCCAGCCCTATGAAATGCTAACAGGCAGAGAGAGAGACTGGAATTAGCCTGTTAACTATAGCTAATAATTTTTTGATACATTTGTTGAAAAATATTTGTATTAAATTTATTTCACTGACACTAAACTGTTTTTTTGTCTTAACTATGCCAAATCCATTTAATTATATTTAACACTTTATAGGCCTAAAATGTGAAGTTGGGTGAAGAAATTTTGAGTACCATATCATGTTTTAGCTTATGCTATGAAACATGAGGCTTAGTTTAAATTTGTGGTGCTGGACTTTTGCCTCCCCCTTCTGGCAGTGAGAGTAATTACAAAAACACTGTTGACACGTGCTTACGTCATAGGTTCCACCGTAGCCTACTCCATCGCAACTGTTGCGGCTTTAAAACAGTGGATAAATTGTTTTGAGCCTCTCACAATCTCCTCGAAATGACTCCTTTCACTATCAGAATTTGATCCATTTGGTCTGATAACATTTTGAAAGTCTAGAAGAGCCCCACGATAAAGCTATTTTATCCCCATTCAAGTTAGCAGAGAGCTAACCGGAAGTTAGCCGCTCAGCCAGAGGAAATCTCTGGTGCACATTCAAACGGCCAGCAAAGGAATGTCGCCACTGACATGAGATTTAAAAACTCTGTATACTGTGAAATACAGAGAGATTTACCTGGCAGTGATAGGTTTAATCAGCATGTGAACTCACATGGGCGAGGACTTGAATGTAACGGACGTTCATTTATGTAAAAGTTCCACACTGCAGGTTTACACTACTGATCATCATTTTTAAAAACATGCTGTATTGTTTTTAGATTTTTTTTTTTTTTTTTTTTAAAGTGTTTTCTGTCTTTGTTAGCAGCCAATGACTCCCGTTCATTTTCATTTAGTATGAAAATGAAATGTCATATATTTGAAACTAACTCCAAACATAGACTGTATATAAATATATCTTTATATACAGTCTATGGCTTCAAAGTACTGCTGGGGAACAAATTTGTTTTAAGAGTTTGTCTTGACATTGACGTTTTTGAACTCTAGTCTTGAAGAAAAGCTAACGTTATTTAATTTAATGTCACAGTTGAAGACAAACTTACTTTAACTTCAGACTTGATTCCAGTTCAGGTTTAAAAGCTGCTTGGATGTCCAGTCTTTAAAAGACTTTAGTATGCCTCGAAAATATTAAAGAGTCGTGAAAATTATGGTTTATTTGCGTACAAAAATGAAGGTTTAATGAATTTTTAAAAATGTACAGCTCAGACTCATGAGACTCCCCCCCCAAGATGGTACAGTCGAAGCTGGTTGGTACGCTCCAACAGCCGGCGGGAAACCATCGAATATCACGTGACACGAGCATGGCCATATATGTCTATGAGCATAGCGGCAAACATGGCGACGTAGCTTAGTAACCAGAAGCCTCTCGTACCGAGGAAACACCGAGACGTTTAGGTACATTTCCAGGAGATCGTCGTCCGGTTACCGTTAGGTAAAGTAAGCTGTTAAACTGTTAAATACAAGCGGAATAAAACCGAACTCAGATTTTAATCCCTCTGTCAGAGCTGCCTGCCAGTTAGCTGAGGTTAGCATCTGTGCTAACATGTCTGTATTTGTAAACAATGAGTGAACATGCTGCTAAAAGCGAAACTGCTGAGCTTCTGTGTCGGTTTCACAACTGGTGATGCAACACTTAACGTTACAGACTGTTTAATTTATGGAAACCGAAGTGAAAGAGCTGTTTCTACCTTTAGTTTTGATTGTGTATTTAATTGAGACAACGCAACGTTACTGTTTGGTCCAATCAGCATGACGACAAACAGCAGCAAGATAAAATAATCAGTCTCTCTATTGAAGGACAGGTCCACAGTTAATACAAGAGTGTCTTAAAACAGCCAGGTGTCTATATGAATAGTGAAAGAGGTTTTCTTCCCTGTAATTATTCCTCCTGTTCGTACTGGACATTAAAAGATAAATAGGAGATACAAATGCATTTAAAAGTCTCTGTGAAGCTTCTATTCAGCTTCAGCAGTCTGAGTTAGTCATATCAAGTGGATATCTGACACATTTACAGTCTTTTTAGCATCAAATTCCCTCTTTGTGTTTCCTCGGACAGTGTTTCCCTGTTGAGCTGCGATGGAAGTATAGTAACAAAAAGAGGGACTTTGGCACTAAAAAGACTGTAACGTTGAAAGATATCTACTTTAAATACATTTTATTTAAAGTAGATATGAACAGGAGGAATGATTACAGCAGGAAAAACATGCTTCAAGTTCATTTGGGCTCCTGACTGTTGTTTTAAGACACACTTGAAACACTGTGAACCTGTCTGTCAAAGCATATTAAGTCATAATCTACTGAAGCTACATGTTATAAGTTTGTGTGTAAAGTCTTTATTTTAAAAGGATAATGTTTGAACAAGCAGCAGACAAAACTGACCTTTTTAATTCAATGTTAAAGGTACATTTTGAAAGTGTTCAGTATAATCACTCATGCAGTTTTGTTTCATGAATTCAGTTAATGTTTCTATGAAATTATGGCACCTGTCAACACAGTTCTGGGTCCATAAATCCTGACGTTATCTTCTTGGCATCGAACTTGTTCATGAAGCAAATATTCACAGAGCAAAAGGTAATTTATAGCGGCGATCCTGAAGACGGTGCTCAGCTTCTGGTGAACAGTTTAGTCACATCCAGATGTTTGCACGTCGGGCGTCATTGTTCACCAGGACAGCTGTTAACTTTGTCTCTGGGTGAGAGATTGTTTTTAACACAGTCTGTAATCTTGAGCCTCTTTGTTAGGATAAACACGGCACAAGGTCCTGTAACGTTTCTGTAAATGAAAACCGAGTCATGTTGTCAGAATAACGATGTAAAGTTCATGTTTGAGAAGGCGAAAGGCGAAATTCTTCTGCTCTGTTTTCTTCGCAGGCTGACCTGTGCGGAAGTTGTCGGTTCAGTTCCCTCCGTGTGACCGAGCTCTGATGCAGCAGGATGCCACGAAATTTTGACGGCTTCAAATCAGGAGACCTGGTGTTCGCCAAGATGAAGGGCTTCCCTCACTGGCCCGCCAGAGTACGCACACACACACACACACACACACACACACACGTATTCATCCTGTCAATAAGTGGACACGTTATTTTGTGTTGATGTGTAATAATCACATGTTCACTCAGATCTGCAAGTCGGAGGACGGATACAAGAAGCGAATTCCGGTCTTCTTTTTCGGGACCCATCAGATGTACGTACACGCCGGTCAGCAGTGACATCACTTCCTCTGTAGAGTATGGACTTCATAGATTGATTGAAATGTGTTTTTGTTCTGTCCTCCGTCCTCAGCGGTAACCTCCCTCCGGAGAACGTCGTTCCCTTCGCCGGCAACAAGAAGAAGTACGGCAGCGGCGTTCGCATCAGAGGCTTCGACGAGGGCATGTGGGAGATCCAGAACACACCGGGAGTCGGGATGAAACGTAAAGTCAGTGTCTCTCAGCCTCTAATAACCAATCAGTTTCCATTTCGATGAGCTAACCAAACACTTTTAGTGCTGACTGACTCCAACAGAATCACTGTAAACAGACTGGAAGCAGTTTCGCTAGTCTAGCAACATTAATGCTCAGATGTTATTGTCTGATGACTTTTTGAAATATAACATCCAGATTAAACAGTCTTATATTCAAAACGATACAGTAATTTTTGGTTGTAATTAACCTCCGGTGTTCTGTTGTCTCCTCAGTTTCCATCCAAAACAGCCACACAAACTCGCTCAAAAACCGTTGCCAGTAAAACGTCCCCCACTAAATCACCTCCTGCTAATAAAACCACACCTGTTAAATCTTCCCCGGCTCAATCAAGTCCCAGTAAAACTGCCCCTACGAGGCCCGACAGTAGAGCGGCTGCCGGCAGAAATACTCCCAGCAGAGCCACAAGTCAACAGGAAACTGCTGCTGCTGCTGCTGCTAAAACTCCAACCAGAACTTCATCAAGAATCGCTCCAACAGACTCCAAACAGACTCCTGAACAGGCTTCAAAAGATGTCTCAACTACTGAGAGCGCCGCTACCACCAGGAGCAGAGCAGCCAGAGATCCAGAAAAAACTACAAGTACCACTTCTGCAGAGAATAAAAGCAAGGTACGAGGGTTTGTGACAACTTTTAACTGTTGTATCTGTTCATATTATTGCAAACATTTGACAGTTTTCTCTGTGAGCATCACAAGGATCCATACTTAAGGGCCTTTTTGAGAGCTTTCAGGCATATTGCATGGTCTTGAATAGGAGGAAGGGAAGTACATTAAAGACATAAATATGTCTTGTTGGTCTCTACAGACAACAACAAACATGGCTGAAACAAAGACTCGTTCCAAAGCTTCTGCTCCAGATGCTGCTGACGCTCCCGACAGTAAACCTGCTGCTGCCAGAACGACACGTGACGTCACGTCCGAGAGGAAAACCCGAAGCGCCGTCGAAGCTCCGGCGAAGAAAACAGACTCCGAACCAGCTTCTGAAAAGGCTGAAAGTTCAACAGATACGACGAGTTCTGCTACGACCAGGAGCAGAACAGCCGAGTCCAAGGTAACGACGCAGCTGCTGATCCATAACTGACAGACAGATGATTGAATAAATAGAAAGGAGGCACTATTGAGATTGAAGTTAACAATTATTCTCACTATCAATTAATGTATGGGTTATTTTCTTGATCAATCGATTTGTTGTTTTGTCCATAAAATAGTGAAAAACGTTGATCACTTTGTCCACAACCCGAAGATATTCAGTTTACTGTCATAGAGGATTAAAGAAACCAGCAAATAATCACATTTAAGAAGCTTGAATCAGAGAATTTTGACTCTTTTTCTTAAAAAAATGATTAATCGATTGTTGGCGATTAATTTAATAGTCGACAACTAATCGTTGCAGCTCTAAGTTGTTCAGCTGCTCTTGTATGTTAAACTCTCTTTGACGGAGCAAATACTTAATTTTTGTCTTTCAAAGCAAATTATTAAGATATAAAATTCAAAATGGACCCAAACATTTGCCTTTTTTTGAAGATGAACTAAAAGATAACTGTAGCGTGTCGCGCTGTACACCGTCCAGGTGCTGCAGTTCCCTCACAGTTGAGTTCCACCTTTTTTTGTTCCATGAACATAATGTTATCAAAGGTCTTATCATCAACAAATCTCATGTTTGGATCCAAACCAACAATGAACTGATCTACTAACAGGTATTGTGTGTGTATGAAAGCCTGATATATCTTATTCCTCCGTTGTCACACTGCTGCACTTCATCATGAAGAGTTTGGTCTCGTTAGTTTGTTTAGAAACGGCTCCAAAGACTAATAACAGCATCATGTTTTCAGTCTCTGGAGAGTAGTTCTGTGTACGGCCACTCAATCTAGACACGTCACTAATGAGCAACTATAGGTCCATATATCAAACTTCACATTTTTAAGCAAGATCGTTGAAAAAGCTGTTTTTCAACAGCTGAACACGGAACAACTGTCTTGATGTCTTCCAGTCAGGATTTCGACCACACCACAGCACTGAGACTGCTCTTGTTAAGGTCTTCAATGACATCCACTTGAACACCGACAGTGGCAGAATTACAGTATTAGTATTACTGGATCTCAGTGCCGCATTTGACACGGTCGACCACAACATATTACTAGACAGACTGGGAAAACTGGGCGGGACTTTCTGGCACAGAACTAAACTGGTTTGAATCCTACTTAAAGGACAAGGACTACTTTGTGTCTATAGGTAATTACTGTAATGGGAAATTGCTGATCACTCAATAAACACACAAAGAGAGCATTGTTAGGTTATGAAATAATGTAATCAAATAATACAATCAGAAGTATAATGCATCATAGTTCTGGAGACAAAGATACCACCTAGCTATCTTTTCTTTGTCTGAAAGGTTGGCACTTAACCAGTCCCTTAAATACTACTTGTACAGAATTTAATCTGTTTACTAACCTTACAGGTCACCAACCCTCAGATAGAAACACAAGTCAAAAGTTCAACTAACCTAGGAACAGTCTGTCTTCACCACCATATATGACAGCACATAAGCATGCACCAAGTAACATCACTAAATAACATTACTACTCTATTAAATAAAGGACAAACCACACTATCTTCTAAAAGCTTATCAGCTTTACACATAAACCTCTACATAACTATAGTTTATCTTATCACTGGCTCAGGTAAGGGTATAACAGAATAAACTTAACTGTTAAACACACAACTGCCTCATCTTACACAGCAAAGAACTAAGTTTAGAATATACATAGTACACACAAACTAACACTAAACTGAACTTAAACACTATCTGAAACATGTATAATATACTCAAGAAATACATCAAACGATAACCTACGATTCAGTTTTCTTTTACAGTAATTGACATGCGGAGTTCCCCAAGGCTCCAGTCTGGGGCCTCTTCTGTTCAACATCTACATGCCCCCCACTGGCTCAGATTATGGAAAACAACAAAATATGTTACCACAGTTATGCAGATGACACACAAATTTACATAACCGTATCACCAGGGGACTATGGTCCAATACAGGCGCTGAGTAAGAGCAGTGAACAAATCAATGATTGGATGTGACAGCATTTTCTTCAATTGATCAGTGACAAAACTTGTTTTTAGAGCAAAGGAAGAACGTTTAAAAGTCAGCACTCAGCTTCAATCGACAATGTTAAAAACTGCAAACCAAGCCAGAAATCTTGGTGTCGTCGCGGCTCCAAAGACTAATAACAGCATCACATTTTCAGTCTCTGGAGAGCAGTTCTGTGTAAGGCAGACGCTACTGAGCATGTGCAGGAACGCTGTTCTGTTTACAGCTTCGCTAGCTTGTTGTGCTACATATCACAACATCTGGACTCGAAGTTATTTTAGGGATTTATAATGTAGCACAAAGCCCAAAGGAACTCGTCCAAACTCATAATGATAAAAAGTGAGTGTGAATCCAGATGAAGTCTTTGGATTCATTCTTTTATTTTGTTGGTTTTCAGGCCGACGCTGAACAGCAGAAGAAGAGAACACCTGCTGGTCCTGCTGTCACACCTTCAGGTAACACAAACAGGCTGTTCATTTAAATATACAAACAATCAATTATCTTGAAGACTAATTCCACATAAGTGCATCAAACAAGGTTTAAGTTGTTTTAAACAGTTTTTTGCTGCCAACAGCCAAGAAACAGGAGACCACCGAACCAAACTCTACTCCGACATCCAAGAACGACAGAGGACAGAAAGAACAAGAGAAGAAGAAGACGGAAGAAGAAAATGAGTCGGCAGAGAGCCGAGGAGTGAAGAGGAAGAGAGGAGAGAAAGAGGAAGAGAAGAAAACTCATCAGGACGGCAGCGAAGGAAAGAAAGAGAAGACGACAACACAGACCCAAGCGACCAAGAGAAGGAAAGAGGAAGAGGAGAAAGTAGAGAGGAAGAAAACGAAGCAGGACGGAGGCGAAGACGGAAAGAAAGAAGAGGCGATAAAGGAGAAAACGGAGGAAAAGACATCAGCTGAGAGCCAAAGGATGAAGACGAGGAGAGCTGAGAAAGAGGAACAGAAGGAGGAGGAGGAGAAGAAGAAAGCAAAACAAGACGACAGTGACGAGAAGAAGACGAGGAGAGAGACGAGGACGAGAGAAAAAGACGCCACGGAAGAAAAGAAAGAAGCGCCCCCGACGAAGGGAGAGGAGGGCAAAGGCACAAAGAGGAGGAGGGAAGAGAGGGAGGACGGCGTGGAAGGAAAGAAAGAAGAGACGAAGAAGAAGATGACAGAGGAGGAGAAGAAGTCATCAGAGAGCGAAGGGATGAAGACGAGGAGAACAAAGGACGCAGCTGATGAAGGGAAAGCAGAAGAGACGATAGAAGAGAAGACGACAGCGGAGGAGACGGAGGGAGGAAGCCCTGCGGACGAGGAGGTGAGGCTCCTTTTTTAAAGTTCACTTTTCTAGAAAATGAATCTCTTTTAGTTTGTTGGATTCCAAAAAAACTTGCACAAGCACTCAAAGATGCTTTTCATACCAACAGATCTGATTTAAGAGACTTTGTAGCATTCAGACAGTTTTCTGAGGTACCAACGAGTCTGATGATCCCCACACTGCAAAGAAAACACTTAGTTTGACCTGAAATCATAACGTCTTAATTTCTGTATCATATTTAAACTCCACAGTCATTCAGATTAACTTAAATAAACACAAATTTAAAGAATTTTCTTCATTTTTTCGTGGTAGTTCAGCACAACAACAAACATAATGTACAGCAGGTGAGCCGACTGTCAATCAACGCCAACACAGCAAACATCAGAGCTACTTTAAGCCTTCAGATCTTATCAACGGAGCAATAATTTCTAAAATGACCACCAGCACACTTGTTAGAGGACCTGAAATTAGAGTTTGAGACCAGAATGACTCAATGGAAACATTGATTAAGTTGAGTGTTTCCAGAGAGAAGTTGATGCTTTTTAAATGGGAGTCAGTTGGAGCAGCTAGCGGCCGTCGGGACCTGAAGACAAGAACAAAGAACGCAGAGGGAAACTCAGAGTTTCAATACTAACATATATTTGGACCATAGACTAGTATAAAAATATGGACGTAGTTACCGTGACGTCACTCGTTGGTTTCTGAAGAGCGGTTTTGAAGCTCAAAGTGAGCCGCCCCGGCCGTCGCCATCTTGGCAGTGCGTGACTCTGCCTGACTCCCAGCCAATCAAAAATGGGCAAAGAGGCGGGACGAATGGCTGAAACAAGCCACCTAGCGGAGTTAGCTTGAAGCTAATTTGCATCCGTAGTCCGTTATAATCAAAACATACAACAACTGTGATAATGCTAATGCTATTTTTTGCTGGTAAAAAAACAGGTTTAAAACCATTAAAATGTTCTTACTGAAGGGTCTTTCAGTACAATCAAACCCTGAACAAGACTTTTTAGGCGACCAAAATGTTACAGTTAACTTTCATGAATTGAAAACACACTGAAATAGCGACGGCTACGGCTATACTCTGTGAATCAGGGGTTACGCCATGGTTACGTTACCTAACCAACGCTGTCACCGTGGTAGCGACTTGCCTGTGACGGTACCCACGTGTCACTCAAAGTGACCATGTCCTTAATTATACATAACTTTCAGGCTTAATAAAATTTAAATGGACGAGTTATATAAAAAATCACCCCCTGTACAGTTATCATGAAAGAGGAAATTATCAATCAATCAATCAATTTATATTTATATAGCGCCATATCACAACAGAAGTCATCTCAAGGCACTTTTCACATAGAGCAGGTCAAGACCGTACTCTTTAATTTACAGAGACCCAACAATTCCCCCATGAGCAGCACTTGGCGACAGCGGTAAGGAAAAACTCCCCGTTAACGGGTAGAAACCTCAAGCAGACCCCGGCTCTTGGTGGGCGCCATCTGCCTTGACCGGTTGGGTTGAGAGAGAGAAAGAGAGAGGGAAAGGGGAGGGGGGACAGAAGAAAAACAATCACAACAACAACAACAACAAGCACAAGCAGCAACAGCCAGGGAAGGATGCCATCAGGACTGTGAAGGACCGCGAAGGTTCGGCCCGGGACTCAGGCTACCAAAACCGTTGTTTGTACCAGGCTGTAAACATGTTTATTTCTGCTGTTGGGCATTTTAACATGGAGGTCTATGGGGATTGACCAAAAACTGCAGTTCCTTGAACGACCACTTGAGGCTCCAAAAGCGAGTCAATCCCCATAGACCCCCAGAGTTTGGCGCTTGCTGTGGACATTATTTCACTAAAACATTGACTGAGAGGTGAACACATTACGCAGTTTGTAATTATCAGGCTAAAACATGCAGAAGCAGCAGTCTGGTTGATACAATAACAACATTCATTCTTACAGGAAACATTTCTGGGACAAATATTTTTTAAAACTGAATCATGTTTTTCTTCCGCGTGCAGCAGCAGCGCCGCCTGGCAGCCAAGAGGGAGAGTCTGTTGACGTCTCTGAGAGGTCTGCTGAAGGCCAAGAGAGGAGTGAAGAGGAGGGAGGCGACGAAGAGCACTCAGTGAGACTCAACACACACACACGGCGGTTAAAAGAAAGCGTGTTTAGACGAGGTTTTTTTAAACGTCTGTTTTTTCTATCAGGAACGCCGGAGACGCAGCGAAGAACGAGATCAGGAAGGCGGGAAGTCAGAAGACGTCGTCGAAAGAATCGACGAAGATGATCGGCAGGAAAACGGACGTCAGGGTTTTCATGGGTAAGAGAGCGATAGTGGAGAGAAGAGAGGAGACGACGGTCAAACTGAAAGAAGCAGCGGAGAATAAAACGGTCAAGACGGCGGAGGTGAAGAAGACGGACACGACGACGACGGCGAGTAGAACGGCAGACGAGGCGAAGACGAAAGAGAGCGAGGAGAAGAAAGACGAGAGAAAAATAATCGGAAAGATCGTGAAAGCGACGGCCGGACAGGGAGCGAAGGTTCAGGTGAAGACGATGATGGGAGGAACGACGGCGGCGGCAGCAGCAGAGGAGGAGAAGAAGAAAGAGGAAAAGGTGGACAACAAAAAGACGGCAGACGAGAAGAAGAACAGTTCAGACAAGGCGAAGGAGGCGGAGAGAGAGAAGAAACCCGAGGAGGCGCCGAGGAAATCCGAAAGAACGAGATCGGCGACGGAGAAGAAGAGCAGCGAGGAAGACGAGAAACAGAAGAAGAGCGGTGAAGAGAGGACGCCGAGAAAGAACGAAGAGGAGGAGGAGAAGAAAGCGCAAGAGAGGAAGAATGAAACGGGCGAGGTGGAGAAAACGACGACGACGAGAGAGCTGAGGAAGAGTTCGGTGAAGACGAAGGAGCCGGAGAGAGAGAAGGCGGAGAGGAGATCTGAAAGAACGAGAGCGGCGACGGAGGAGAAGAAAGACAGAAACGTGAAGGAGGTAGAGAAAGAAAAGAAGAGCAGCGAGGAAGATGAGAAACAACGGAGGAGCGGTGAAGACGAGACGCCGAAAAAGAGCAAAGAGGAGAAGAAAACGACGACAACAAGAGAACTGAGGAAGAGTTCGGTGAAGACGAAGGAGCCGGAGAGAGAGAAGAGAGGGAGCGCCAAAGAGGTGGAGAGGAGGTCTGAAAGAACGAGAGCGGCGACGGAGAAGAAGAGCAACGAGGAAGATGAGAAACAGAAGAAGAGCGGTGAAGACGAGACACCGAGGAAGAACGAAACGGGCGAGGTGGAAAAAACGACCACGAGAGAACTGAGGAAGAGTTCGGTGAAGGAGAAAGAGAAGAGAGGGAACGCCGAAGAGGCGGAGAGGAGGTCTGAGAGAACGAGAGCGGCGACGGAGGAGAAGAAAGAGAAAAGCGTGAAGGAGGTAGAGAAAAGGAGCAGCGAGGAAGACGAGAAACAGAAGAAGAGCGGCGAAGACGAGACACTGAGGAAGAATGAAACGGGCGAGGCGGAAAAAATGACAACGAGAGAAAAGAAGAAGAGAGAAGAAAAGGAATCGCAAAAAGACGAAGAAGAAACGGCGACAAAAACAGACGAAGAGTCGAAGCAGAAAAGTTCAGCTGAGATTAAAACGCTGCAGGCGGAGTCACAAACAGGCGCAGAAGAAGAAGAAGAAGTGGAGAAGACGAGCACAGAAGAAGAAGAAGAAGAAGAAAGTAAACCGAAGTGTGACGTCTCGGACGGAGGGAAGACGGATCAGAAGCTGCAGAAGAAGAATCCGACGGTGACGCTGACGGACTCGACGCTGCACAGAATCCACGGAGACATCAGGATCTCATTGAAGACCGACAACCCGGTAACACACACGCACACACACGCACACACGCACACTGTTCACACTGGACTACAGGCTCCGATCGATCGCTGATCAGATCAATGATTGATTGTTTTCCTGCTAATATTAAAGGAACAAAGCAAATAAAATCACAAACAGCAAAACCAGTTTCGTTGTTGTTATTAGATTTTCAGTCTGTCTTAATTACAAGATTCCTTCTGTTTATCTTTGTTTGTTTGTTTGTTTGTTTGTTTGTTTGTTCCAGGACGTCAGTAAGTGTCTGATGGCGTTGGATCAGCTCAGTATGGTTTACGTGACGTCTCAACACGTCCAGAGACACAGCGAGCTTGTCGCCACATTAAGAAAGGTACGAAAACACAACGTAGAAAATATCAGTAATACTTCGTTTTACAGGTAATTTTACACACATTTCCTGGTAATTTGCAGATATTTAACGGTTCATTTTTAGGACATTTTACAGCGAACTTGCGAGGAAGCTTGTCGGACTTCAAGTTATGAACTTGTGGCCGAACCACCACTGATGGTTCAGACTAATCAATCAGCTACAAATTATTGCAAATTAAAGAATTACAGCTGCAAATTATAAGAAAAAATATAAAAGTGTTCAGTTGGTTTAGTTGATAAGTGCAGATTCTTTATATTTGGGTTCATACGTAGTTGTTAATTTGCAAAAATTCTTAATAAATTAGACTTGTAGCAATTCTTTAACTGACAAAATACTTCAAATAATCAGAGTAGTTTTATGTGTCTAATTACATCATTAGTATATTAAGTTGTTTCTGTTATTTCCTTTTTATTCTACCAAATGACACAGCAGCTACTTTTAGGAAATTATTGAAACAACTAATAAACAAACAATCTAATATGTTAATATGTAGTTTAACACACAAAATTACACACTGAAAACTGAGTATTTTATATCAGTTGATGAATTGACAAATGTCTAATTTATTTATTTATTAAGATTTTTTGCAAATTAACAACATATGAATCTGCATTTACCAACTAAAGTGACTTTTTTTCAGTTTTTTCTTATAATTTGTACCAAATTTTACCCCCCTCTCTGTAAAACGTCCTAAAAATTAACAGTTAAATATCTGCAAATTACTACGAAATTTTCCAGGTAATTACTATAAAAAACCCGTAAAATATCTCAACCTGAGTTTAAACTTTGTGCGTAGATGCGTTTCTACCGGGCGAACCAGGCCATCATGGACAAGGCCTCGATGCTCTACAACCGCTTCAAAAACGCCTTCCTGGTGGGCGAAGGCGAGGAGGTGGTGAGCGCCACCTTCCTGCGCTCGCTGCTGGAGGAGAAGGAGAGGGAGGAGGCGCAGCGGGCGGAGCGCTGCAGGGAGCGACTGAGGAGGGAGGAGCTGCTGCAGGAGGTGAAGAGACGCATGGGCCAGGTGAAGGAGAGGAGGAGGACTGACGGAGGAGGAGGAGGAGGGGGAGGGGAGGAAGAGGAGAAAACAGAAGGTAAATAAAATGAATTAGAATTATAGTTTTACTGTAAATTATAACAAGTAAATTAATACAAATAAATAAACTGACAACAAATTCTGCAAAATGTTTATTAATTTGATGAATAATTAATAATTTTAGTAAACAATCCCGGCTCAAGGTCCACTTACTAGCTTTGTCCATTCATCTGCTGATGAAGACTATGTGATACCAGAAAAAGCTAGTAAGTGGACCTTGAGTTTAATTTTTTTGGCAATAATTTTGTCAATAAAACTGTTTACAGAGTTAATTCATGATGATAGGTAATTCAGACATTTTAAGATTTTTATTTTTTTCATTTATTATTATTATTATTATTATTACATTTATTATTATATTAAATAATTGATCATGCCTGTTTATTTTGCTTTAGTATGAAGTATTTATTTTCAATAAAATATAGAATTTTTTTTCATCATAATTAACAAATAATACATTACATTTTTTGGGGGGGTCATAATTACTATAATTATTATTATTTATACCATGACCGCTTAAAATTATAGATTCTGATTGGCTGGACACAGGTGTGTGTTTACAGTTTTAAATGAATGCGCCAGTATTAAACAAAGCAACGGAGAGCTTTAACTAAACAGTTTGGAGCCACCGTGAGGATTTAACGCGACTATTCTGGACTTAAAATAGTGTAAAAAGCTTTGAAACATGTCAGAAATGGAGACTGTAGCAACGATAAATGTGTTTGTGTAACATGTACAAACTTCACAGAAACATCAGACACTTCTGTGATTATAAGAATCACGTCATGTTTTTTTTTAGTTTTATCTATAAATTTAAAATTTTGTCACTTTTTACTTCCATATATTTATATTCAGATCTGAACCCAGCTGAACAGCTTTACTGTATTTTCACACATGATGACACTTTTTTAAAGTTGTATAATGTGAACATGTCAGACGATGTGCTTGTTACCTGTATAATGCAGCTTTAATTGTTTATTGTTTGTGTTGTTTACCTCCACCCACCCCCCCACAGCTCCGGTGGACTCTTCCTGAAGGTTTAGCGTGAGGCTGCCTGGACTGAACCAACTCCACTGAGGGGGTGAAGGCGGTCGACCTGAAACAGTCACATGGACACTGACGACATCACAACCGTTTACCTCATCACACATATTTATCAGTTTAACTACTTCCTGTTGTAGATGACGTCACACTCAACAGGTACTGAATGTTTGGATGACGTTCATCCCGACATATTGACTCGTATTAGCGTTAGCGCAGGTACCGTTATTGTCATTATTACATACAATACATACAAACTGTGATAGTGACTCATTTTCACCACAACAGTGTTTATTATTTTTTTTACACTTTTCCGTCATCAAACCCCAAACATGAGCATTACAAACCTTCACCAGAGTGTTGAACTTCAAGGCCTCGTTACCTTATTTCAAGTTACGCCTTCGTCATTTCTGTTGGCTCCTGGATGTTGCGTAATTACAGCAACCTGAGCAGGACGTTTAACCCCGACGTCATCTGTCAACCTCTTTTTAAGCTAATTTAACTTTAACCCTGAGATTAACACGTCATGTGACCCTTAAACATCATCTGAACGTTTTAGTCACTCATCGACCTCTATATGAGTTACAGAAGGGTGACGGGCGTCTTCTTAGTGACTTTTTTAAAGGACGTGTTCACAATTTTTCAAGTGTATCTTTTAAAAAAACAGCAGTCAGGTGTTTTATGACACAACAAAATTGTGAATCTGTTCTTTAAACTGTAATTTTGACATCAGGAAGATGTAAAGAAACAAAAAAAAACGACCCTTCACCTTTCGGCTATAGTCACGTTTACAATTAAAAATATGACTCCGACGTAATTTACCTGAAATTTTATTTTTTTTTACATTTTGTAACACAAAATAAGGTGACTCCCTGTTTGTTTTTAGTTGCTTTTACTTGAAATGTTGCTGTTTTAATGGAGCTACAGTAACGTCAGCTGGTGTTTTGCCTGCAGTGACTCTGGTGTTTGTTCAGGGTGAAGTTATTTCATCTTTGCTGCATTTTAGTAAAAAAAACTTTGTTTTTTTGTCATATTTGGTAAAACTGAATCTTTAAATCCGTCAACATCTACCTCTGTTAACTTTGATCTGTCGTGATGAAAGGGTACGTCTCCTTCAGTTATTTGTTTTTGTCTTTTTTTTTATATATTTCTGTGTAATAGTTCTTACGGGGACGTTTGGACCCCGTAAGTCTGTATGAAAACAGGTGTGAACCGACACTCCTGTTTCATTTTAAAGGTGCACTTTGTTCATTCACGTCTCTACATCTGCAATAATTATAGATGCATGAGTACAATTATAGTTAAAAAAAAAACCTGCAACATGTTTACTGTGTAAAGGGAGAACAGGATGTGAGGGGGCTGATGGGAAATGTAGTTTTTTTTTTTTTTTTTTTTTTTTAAAACAAAACTTTTTGTAATATTTGACATCAGATTGTTGTTTAACTGACATTCACAGCAGCTTTAAACCCTAAACATGAAGCATTATTAAACAGACTCACTCCACCTCGACGTTCACACTTCCACAGCTGCAGAGGACCTGGTGCTTTTGCTCAAAGGCACAAGAACAGTGGCGGCATCGACGCTAACAGCTAACGACTGTTGGAGCTGCACAGTGTTTTTTTGTTTGTTTTTTTTTAAACTCACTGAGAGTGAACTGTACAGCAAGATATTTTATTCTGTATTTTATTGTGACTAAGATGTTTTTATTCTTTTGTTTTTCTACTTGTATGCAGTTGTTGTTGTTTTCTACGTGGCTCCTGTTGAGTTACTGATGTGTAAATATGTAATTTTTATTTACAGATTTTTTTTTTTTTAACAAGCTTTGAGTTTATTTGTGAACAAGCGGATACTGAATATTTACATGATATACTACCATAAATAAA
The DNA here is from genome assembly GCF_910596095.1 of Thunnus maccoyii. Classification (NCBI taxonomy): domain Eukaryota; kingdom Metazoa; phylum Chordata; class Actinopteri; order Scombriformes; family Scombridae; genus Thunnus; species Thunnus maccoyii. Next base: position 24,843,284 of record NC_056554.1, read on the forward strand.
ATGTTTTAAGAGGTTTCATATGCAGTTTTACATGTAAAAACAGTATGACGACGATAATTCAGAAATTATTTTCTCACGTTTGTGTCTCTGACGCTCTGAAGCTGCAGTCGCATCACATTTCCGTTGTATGAATGTTTGTCGTGTTTGCTGTTCACTGCTATTAAAGTTTGAAGGAAAATACAAGCGTACGTTTCCTGTTTTTTGGTGCGAAGTGCGAGTCGATCGATCTGCAGACTGGCAGTCATCTACATGACACACCCGTGTGGTCAGGTTCAGGCATGAGCAGTGAGATGGTTGGGGGTCAGAGGTCAGAGGGCGTAGGTCTGCATATTGATCCTCCTCATGATGTTCAGCTGTAACCGGGCGGATGTGCTCAGTCGGCCAATAGAAACACTGCTGCACTGTGATTGGAAACGTGTTTCATCACCATTTACAGTCCGTCCTCACACTCATGTACAGTTTACAGTTTGTGATGAACAATATTCACAGAAATGTGATGTCACTTCCTTTTCGTGAGACGAGCGCAGCGGGGGAACGCTGTGAAACGGAAATGAAAGTGTTTGTGCCTCAACAGACCGCACTGGTTTTAACCAGTTTCCTGTCTGTGTTGAGTCATTTATTTCAGTCACACAAGCAGCAGCAGCGATGATCTGTTGTTCAAACACTTTGAGACACTTTTCATTAACAGGTCAAGCTAACATGAAGCTTCAGCGTCCAAATGAGTCAAATCAAGTAGATATCTTTCAACGTTACAGTCTTTTTAGTGCCAAAGTCCCTCTTTTTGTTACTATACTTCCACCTGCAGCTCAACAGGGAAACACTGTCCGAGGAAACACAAAGAGGGAATTTGATGCTAAAAAGACTGTAAATGTGTCAGATATCCACTTGATATGACTAACTCAGACTGATGAAGCTGAATAGAAGCTTCACACAGACTTTTAAATGACTGTGTGGACACACTGTGGATTTTGGCCTCCATCACTTCCATTGAAAGCACATTTGAAGGATCTTTTAATATCCAGTATGAACAGGAGGAATGATTACAGCGAGGAAACATTTGTGTATCAGAACTTTGTTTTTTCTTCTTTCCTCTCCCATTAATCATCTCACCACCCCTCAGATTTATCTGCTGACCCTTTGGAGGGGCCCGACCCCTAGGTTGGGAACCAATGGACTAAACTAGCTAACTGTATATAAAGTAGTGTAAACTAGCTCCACCTCCAGCAGCTACAACAGTAACATGCTGCTCTAACACTGATGCTTCACTATTAATAATCTAATGATGTCATATATAATAATATATCAGTCAGAGGGACCAAACCACTACTTTTACTGCAATACTTTAACTACATCAAGCTCATAATACTTATGTACTTTTACTGCAATACTTTAACTACATCAAGCTCATAATACTTATGTACTTTTACTGCAATACTTTAACTACATCAAGCTCATAATACTTATGTACTTTTACTGCAATACTTTAACTACATCAAGCTCATAATACTTATGTACTTTTACTGCAATACTTTAACTACATCAAGCTCATAATACTTATGTACTTTTACTGCAGGAAATGATCTTCCTCCACTGGTTGTTAAATGATATAAAGGAAAATACTGGATAAAGAGGAATAAATAAGTGTGATTATGATGTAAACGGGTTATGAAAGAGCATAAATGTGAGCAGTAAACAGATAAATAGTGTGTGTGTCCAGTCATGCAGCGTTATGTTTGTTATTCAGTCTGTCAGCAGTTTGAGGGGCGGAGAAAAGGAAGCAGGAGGTGTGTTTTCTCTCAGTGTGTGAAACGTAGACGGGCTTTTTTTCCTTCACGGAAGAGAGTAAAGGATAGGTGACCAAATCCACGGACACACCGTCAGACAGGGAAGAGAGAGACCGGGACGACTTCACCGCAATAACGCGGCTGTGGGTGTGAAAACCCCCGCAGATGTGCAGCGGGTTTGCGGGCAGCGGGACGGAGCTGTGACCGACAGAAATGGGACTGTGGTTCCGCTCCTGATAGGACCTCAGCAGCAGCAGCAGCAGCGGCGGCGGCGGCGGTGGTGGTGGTGGTGGTGGTGGGAACCCGGCCGATCTGCGGACGTGAGGGAGGACAGCCCGGGCTCAGACATGGCCCACGTAGGCAACGGAGCGGCCGCCGAGGAGGAGGTGAGTTTCTACCCTGCTGCTCCATATCATGTCTCAATGATGTCTTATTTCTAATGGAAACACACATATTCACATTAGTGATGTTTAGTATTGAGACTATATCATTCTATACTAATTATTGATTATGTGCTCGATTAATCGAGTTCTTGTTTGGTTTATAAAATGGTGAAAAATGTTGATAATTGTTTCCCAAAAACCCAAAATGCAACTTAACGTTTTGTTTTGGTTCACAACCCAAAGATACTCAGTTTACTGTCATAGAGGACTAAAGAAACCAGGAAATATTCACATTTAAGAAGCTGAAACTTAAAAAATGACTTAAAACCATTAATTGATTATCAAATTAGTCGTTGATTCATTTTCTGTCAGTTGATTAATTGACTAATCATTGCAGCTTCAGATGTTTTTATTGTGATTCTACACGGCTGCTCCTATAGCGATCTACCACAGCCCATAATGTTTGAACTATGTCTAATCTCTAAGGGAAACCTACATATTCCTATTAGTGATGTCATTTTATTGATCAATCGATTAGTTGTTTGGTCTATAAAATGGTAAAAAAATATTGATTGTTGTTTCCTGAAAGCCTGAGATGCAAACTAGAATGTTTTGTTTTGGTCCACGACACAAAGATATTCAGTTTAATGTCATAGAGACACATGTAAGAAGCTGGAATCAGAGAATTTTGACTTTTGTTCTTAAGAAATGACTCAAAATGCTTCATCGATTACCAAAATAGTTGCAGTTCATTTTCTGTTGACTGATTAATCAACTAATCACTACAGCTCTTTATATTTCTGAAGTTATTTGTTTACCATCACCTACAGTCATTCTATTATATTTCTGTAGTGCCTTTATGGTTTGTGTTGCTATAGTGACCTTATGATCCTAAATATGATAATAATGATACAGATAGACATCATTTCTATAGTGACATATGGTATCACTGTATGTTGCCATAAAACTGCAGAATATTCCTAAAATAGTCCTATAAAGTACTCAGTACTGAGTTTATAATGACCTCACCTCCTGTGGTATCATCCTGTAGTAATTCTGATATTTCTATAGTACGTCTGTGTTTCTATGTTTGTGTATATGTTTCCTATAATACTGTGATAATCCCACAGTTCTCTGTAGGGTTATTGATATCATGATATGAGACTAGACATCGTCTTAGATTTTGGATATTGAAACATCATGATATGACATAAATGTCGTCGTTTCCTGGTTTTAAAGGCTGTAATACAGTGAATTTTCTGAACTTACCAGACTGTTTGAGCTGTTCCAGGTCATTATATCCACATTACTGATGATTATTTATCAAAAATCTCCCTCTGTATTCTGTCACAATATTGATATCGAGGTATTTGGTCAAAAATATTGTGATACTTGATATTGTGTCCACATGGCCCAGCCCCAGTTCTCTGTCAGTAACTTTACCCTCTGCTTTATCACTACATTCCCAAATTATATGTGTGTCTGTAATATTAAATATTAACTTTTATAGGAACAATAAAATTACATGTTCCTATAAAACTCCTACACACTGAAAATCACCGGGTTAAAATTTTACCCAGTTTGGGCCAGTAAAGCACCAGTACAAAACGATGTGCATATGACATTCACAAGATACACAAGTTATGAACAATCAATAACAAACCGTGACATGTAAGTTTAAAAAGAGAAGAGTAGATTATAACAGGCTTTAGTTTGGGTCTTGAGAGGCTTCCTGGGTAACATTAATCCAGTGTTGTGTTGGTTCTATATTCACCCAAACTGGGTCAAATTTAAACCCAGTGATTTTTTTAGTGTGTATATAGTCTTATATACTCATAATTCTCCTCTCTATATACTGTATATTGTGGCTGTGACACCCAATATTGAATTTATAGACCTTGCACCATTATACACAGTTGTTGTTGTTGTTTTCAATGCTGGATTACCAACCAGTGGTCAACTGGTCCCAGCTTCACTGTGTCTGCATTGGTTGTGGTGCTTTAAAACTCAGTATCAACTGGTATGATGCAGTGATCACTCCTATTTTATTACTTGATCCTGAAAAGGTGTCCCATATTAAAATCTAGTTTTAAGATCTGCCTTATATCAGTTTTGTGCTTATGTGTGTTTAATCAAATCAACAAACCTACAACACAAGTCATCTGTTTGTGTTTATTTGGGGGTTTTATGTGTGATCTGGTGAAAAAACAAACAGAAATATGATCATAGATATTCTACCCTACATCTATTTAATATGACTGGACAACTTTATTACACTTCACTGACAGATTTCACTCTGATTTCCTTTAAACTGCTTCCATGCTGTCCTCATTTACAGCTTATTTTCCACATCACGTGTTTGATTTACAACAGAGTCTGTAACATTCCTGTAGTATCTCCGCTCTGACCGACAGTGTGTCTCTGGGATTATATAATCTGTTTACAGTGACAGCAGTTTAAGGGGTCTCTCATATGTTTATATGTGTATTAATTATTGATATATGTATGTATAAACTGAACTGTAGATCTTCTGGTTCAGCACAGATGAGCAGTGAGTAAACTGCTGATTACTATATTTATCTATGTGCTGTGTAGTCAGCTTTAGGTGAGGTGATACTGTCAGTTTCCTCGTGTGTGTGTGTGTGTGTGTGTGTTAGTTTGTGGGTTTATGTAAATGACAGATTTGATTTCAACCGCAGACTGTCTTCCGCTCAAACAAACAGGAAGTTGGATGAGAATATGCTTTCAAGAGCTCAAACGTTAATTCTGATCCAAAATGACTGACGATGATGTCACTGACTTCTACTTTAAGGAGGTCAGAATGTGCGTAGTCACAGCGCAGCAGTAAAGTCCTGCATGGCGTCTGGGTTTCTGGCTGATGACATGATGCAAAGACAACTGGCGAGGTTATTTTTTTTTTAACCTTTATGTTTCTAGTAAAACCTGATGTTCCATCCAGGTTCATATTGTTCAAACTGGGAGTGCCCCAGTAAAACTACTGTGTGGGTGTGTTTCACCATCCTTGGGGATGCAAGATATTTTCTAGATCCTGTCAAGGGATCTTGGAGGTTTCTAGGGTGTTCTTGGTGTGCCTTAGAAGATTTTTGGAGCTTTTATTGTTATAGATTTTAGCAAATCCATGCTAATCCCACAGCTTTACAAATCTGTTTCATAGACACACAGAGACAAGAGGAAAAAGGAGAAAGACTGGAGGGAAATAAGAGAGAGAACTGGAGTTTCTAGTGATTTCTGAGATCAAACAGACTCTGAGCTGTCTCACAAGCACACACGTTTGGTTCGTCATCTGTAGTCAGTACATTGCATCTCAGGGGTGAATAAATGCAGACTGCACAAATGGTCCACTATTCAAGATGTCTTTTAGGGTGCTCCAAAGGTTTCGTAGTTCCAGAGGTTAACGAATAAAGTTTTGGGGGTCTGAAAGGATTTTAGGGGTCTCGTCTCAAGAGTTGCATAGGTAGATTACATGGGCGGTTTATGGTGACTTATTAGGAGACATGGTGCGAGGTGTCTTTGCAGAGGCTTGAGAGTACATCTACCATCTGTAAGAGTTTCAACATCCTTACCAGCTTCTAAAGATGACGGAGTTCTGAGATTTGTTCATGGGATTTGGTGACCTCAGACTTTTTTTGCAGTTATTTCTTTATTGAGTTTTTACTTGATTATATCCACAGGTGGATGCATAACAAGTCACTTCTATCTTTCTTAGTGTATCATGCAGGACTGTATTACATAAGACTGTAACCACAACTGCAGACTGTTTCTCCTACCCCCCGTCCCCCAATCTCCATAACCCTCCCACTTACCCACCATCCCACTGATGGGCCAAAATAATACTAAATAAATAAAATTACATGAAAAAGGAAATAAAACATGTAGAAAAAAATATACATATATAATATACAATATACACACACACACATATACATATATATATATGTGTGTGTGTGTGTGTTTGTTCCATGGTGTTAGGGGATACAGCTTCCATCAGGAAGTGGGAAAGCTTCAATTCTACAAGGTAAAAGAAACATTTGACTTAAGGTGGGTATATTTGCTCAGATTTCCAATGTTGTACAACTAGTCTTCTACCCAACATAGAAGCTGTTTGCACCCATTCACTCACAAACTTAGGTAAAATCTGGTAACCAGCATTTTTTTTTCTATATTTCATGTATAGAAGACCAGAATTCTTGCATTCTGGGACAGCTTCAAAGTACATGCACCAGTGTAACATCTGAAAACTTGCGGGAACTCAGACTTGCTTTAAGGGGTTTCAGGGATCTTTGTGGTGGTTGGAGAAATCTCTACAGAGGTCTAGAGTTTCCTCAGGTCTCAGTTTTTAGGAGGTTATAGAGGAAAGGGTTATAGAGGTGCTTCAGGAAGTTCAATGGATTTGTACAAGGGAGAAAGAGGCTGTTGAACAGTTCTGTGGGTCTGTATGGAGGTTTTAGAGATATTCAAGTGGTCTGTTCAGGCCCACTAAAAAGATGCAAAATGTTTTTGAATGGGGAATTTAGGAGGTCTTAAGGGTCCCAAAATGTGCACTGGATGCGTCAGGAGTTTGTAGGAAGTCTAATAAATCCTTGAAGTTTATGGAGCTCTGAAGAGATTATAGAAGTCTGAGAGATCCTCAAAGCATTTTTTAAGTCCTTGAGGAGGTTTAAGGGGCTCCCCTTAAAGGGTGTGGTGCTTTCTTCAGCATTCTTGTGGTTCCTGAGGAGAGTGTATTTTAAGAGGATCTATAGGTTCTTGAGGAGGTTTTATATGTAATTTATGAGGTCTTTGTAAATTTACAAGGTTCTTTGTGTGCCTGAGGACAGTTTAGAGGGTTTTAGGGGTCCCTGTGGTTGTCCTAGGTGCAGAAGGTTCCAAGAAGTCCATACATGGTTTGAGGGGTCTTTGAGGAGTTTCAAGATGTCTTTTAGTGTGTTTCAGAGGTTTTGTAGAGGTACCAGTAGCCTTCAAAAGAGCTCTACAGTTCTTTGAGGGGTTCTAATTATTCAAGTGACAGTTCTGAGGGTCTGAATAGGTTTTAGGGGTGCCAGTTGCCTTTACAGAGGCACCAGAGTTACTTGAAGGGTTCTTGCAGTACCTGAGTCTGTTCTTGGGTCCTTGAGGTCTTCTAAAGGTGGTTCAGGTGGCTACACTGGATTTAGGTGTCTTTGAAGAGGTTCAAGGGGGTTCCACAGGTTGTTATTGAGGTATCTCAAAGGTCATTGAAGTGGATATAGGGGAGTTTGAGGGGTTTGACTTACTTGAGGTAGTGTCTAAACACTGAAAGGGACTTTTAGAAGGTTTTAGTGGTCCCTGTGGAAGTTTTAGGGCTCCAGGATTTCACAAGTGTTGCACAAATGCACCTTGACGTGAGTTGACTAGTTAGTTTCCTTGGGGAGACTGTTTCTTGGTATTGTTCTCCTTTCAGACTTTCCAGGGTGATCAAGGGACTAAATCCAGCATCTTTTTGTTTATAAACCCGATGCACATGTTCAGGTGGATGATGTGGGCTAGGTCTGACAAGTTGAGGCTGTCCTGCGTCACAGCTCACCAGTTTATCTCCTCATCAGAGCTCACAAATGCTCCTCTGTCAGCCTCCAATCTAACTCATCTCATTACAGAGGAATTCAGCTGACTTCAGTTGAGTCATCCAACCTCACTGCTCAGCAACACAACAATAAATAACGCATCGCAGACAGGAATTATCGGAATGAAAAGAATTACAGGAAAGACAACATCCAGTTAGGCGGTCGAATGAGTTTGCTGTGACCCTTGACCCCTTTTTTGTAATGTCAATCTAGGAGTAATTGTTTCTTTTTAAGACTCTCAGGTATGAATGGAATGTCAATAACACCATGGGAGTGTGTTGCAGAACATAGGTTTACCTTCATTCATCCTGCTTCACATTCATACAGAACTCTTATTGTTGGACGTTCGGCAGTTCAACTGTTTGGATTAAAATCTGTGCGTTGCCTAAGGGCACTTAGTCCCTGGATTATAGCCAGGAAACTGTCACTCAGATTTACAGATATTGGACAAAGTAGACATTTTGTCGTTAAGAGTTCAGTCAGCACTTTTTAAGCAGTTGAGTTCCAGGATTCCCAGAGGAGGTTTCAATGCTCTCTTGGAAGGATCCAGAGTTTTTTCCTGGAGATTTCAGTGATCTCTAAGAAGGTTATAGGGCTCTCCGAGTAGGTCAGAGGTTCCTCTTAACAGATTTTTTCTCTGGCATTTTTGTTGGTTCCCTCTGTGTTATCCATGTTTTTCTGAGCAGGAAGTGTGATGGGTCTTGAGGTTCAAGGTTCCACGGGTCATTTAAGGGGTTTTGGGGAAACCTCTAGAGGTTTGGTGGATTGTAGAGATGGTTTTCAGGGTGTTGAAGGTCTTCCTGAGGTCACTGAAAGTGTTCAAGGGGTCCTTGAGAAGGTTAAAACATATTTTAAGGTCATCCATGGTGGTCAATGAAGGGCATCACGGTGGTCTGTCAGGGTTTCATTGCCTCCTCAGGGGGGTTTGTTATCTTTTTAGGGGGTTTTACGGATCTGTGAGGACATTCTGGGTTTTTTGGGAGTTTCCAAGCCTCCTTAAGAGTACTCGAGCTGTTAATGTGTGTTGAAGTGTGTGTTTGGTAATAGGATGCAGTGTGTAGGTCTTGACTAATTGATTAGAGTGCTGCTGCTGTCACAAGAGAAGCTTCTCTGACATTGACCTCTCCTTGTGTGAAACAGCACACGTCTTTTTCCACAACTTCTGTTTTCATCCTGCAGCCAACTGAAAAACACTAAAAGATAATAGATCTGAGGTTATTTTGATGCTGAAGTATGAGAAAATCATCTCTTCTAAATTCCTCCTGGGCTCCTCTATCGGGCCACAGGAATATTTAACTTTCAAGTCACAGTCAGAAATCAGAAAGATAAAGGCCACAAGAGATACATGAAAATCATTTTCTGCAGGCAGTGTTGAAAATGTCAATAACTTCAAGCTTATACAAACTCCTGATTTACAGATAAGACTTTACTAATTAAGGAGGCATCACAGCAGCACAATAAACAGACCAAATACAGAAAGGATGGAGGATAAAGTAAAATAAGTAGAAAAAAGTAAAACTACACTAGAAATCAAAATCAGGATGTCATATGTACAAATTAGTAAAGAAGAATAAACAATAAGTAGAAAAAAAAATATATATATTCAGTACAATACCACTGTAAGTACAAAAGTATAGTGAAATGTATATTATACACTATACATTGATATACATATACAGTATATATAAGTAATAATACACTCAGCGAGCACTTTATTAGGAACACCTGCCTCATGTATGTTAACGGGGTGAGCAAAATATTAGGAACAGTTTTCAATATGATGCACTTCAGTACACCAGCAGCACCCACTAACACCCCAATAATGAACATAAAATATAAGCTTCGTAAATGTGGAATTCATAGCTGAGCTGGGTTGCGTTAGATTACACAGGTGTCCCTAATAAAGTGCTCACTGAGAGTAGATTTAGTTTTAAAAAGCTAATGTTACTGTCTACAGCAAGAAAGAGACAATATTCAAGAACTTTTGACAGGAAATTCAACACTTTTTAATACTTTTAGGGAACTGAATTCAATGCTTTTTAAGACTTTTCAAGACCTGGAAATACCCAGATTTTTGTTAAGGGCAGCCCCGGATGGAGGCAAAGAAATGAGCAAGAAGAAAGGGAAAGATGGAGGAGGGGTGTTTTCATTTTTCTCGCAAACAAATCTGTGAATGAAACCAAAGAGACACTCACTCGTCTCTTTTCACAGTTTTCACTCTCTCATACAAGCAGACGCTCTCGCTGACAGTCCCTCACACTGTCAGTGTTTTCGACTGTTAGCGGCATTCACAGCGTTCCAGACACAAATGCCACAAGCTCCTGCTGTGTTTGTGTGTGTTTGTGTGTGTGTGTGTGTGTATCTGTCATAGGACAAATTTCAGACTAAAGACAAGTTAATTGGGGACAGCTTGTGCAATTGGGGACAAAAGCCGTGTCCCCAATTGGGAAAAAGCTCATTTTTGGGTCAGTGGTTATGTTAGAGTTAGGGTAAGTCTCCAGGAAATGAATGTAAGTCTATGTAATGTGTGTGTTTGTGTTTATTATAGATGAATGTTGTTTAACCAGTCAGTCAGCACATTAACTCTCAACACAATAGAATCTTAAAAATGACATGACGGTGAAGTTTCTCGTTTTTTTTTAACATTAGTTCATAGTAATTCATGTGATAAATAGTTTTTATTCCTGAAAATTCCCAAAATTGAGAAATAAACCACACACTTCTCCTAGATTACCACATTTTGGTACTAAATACTCAACACGAAACACCACAGAGAAAGTCTCTTTCTCTTTCTATTTCCCCCGTTATTTATATAAATCTGATCCTGAAACTGAGAGAATCAGCTTCATTTCTGTTGAAATCTGTGATACTTACAGTTTGTAAAGTCTGACTTTCTAAAACAAAAATGCCACACAGCTCTTTAATACAAGCTTCCTATGATGATGTTGAGTTTTTTATTGTAGTTTCTCCATTTTACTCTTACTCTGTTTTTCACAATTATCTGTTATGCACGTATATGTGTCTTTGTGAAACACTTTGGTGCAAAACCTGTTTGCTTTTAAAGTGATATATAAATAAAATAAACTTGAAACTTTTTTAACACTACAGAAGTTAAACCTTTTCCTGTTAGTAACCCTAAAAGAACGAATAAAATCTATTCAAATATTTGTGAGGTAAAATGTCAGATAACATTTTATTTGACACGTTTTAAATAATATAATGTAATTATAACAATAATTTAATTTTCTGTCTTGATTTTCTCTTAATCAATACTTGAGAAATGTGTTTATTTTGTTTGACCATCAGTAAAACGAACCTCAAGTTTTACTTTAACGATGACATAATCAGAGAAAAAAAAATCATTCTCGCACAATTTTAATTACATATTAAATCACACATGAATAAATATTTTAATAATCCATCTTTGTCTATGGGGCCGACAGATTGCTCAGTGGACAGAGTGTAACTGGGTCACAGTGTTGAAGTCTGGTCGTGTCTGTGCGAGTGTGACTACAGCGGGTCGATAGCTGAGCCTGCAGGCGCTGAGTTGCTGTCGAGCTCTCTGTATGTGCGACTGCAGCTGTACACTATTATGCAAGGAGCCACTGGGCTGCTATTATTAGCCTGCTACTGAGGCTCCAGAGACATACTGGGTGTGTGTGTGTGTGTGTGTGTGTGTGTGTGTGTGTGTGTGTGTGTGTGTGCGTGTGTGTGTGTGTGTGTGTGTGTGAGAAATCAATGCTGTTGCTTTCCACTTCACATGTTGATGCCAAAATAGAAAATGCGTTGGATTATATTCACGTTGTGAAGCATGTTTGTGTGTGTGTGTGTATGTGTGAAACTCCTTGAACAAACAGTGTGACCTCAGGCAGCGCTGATGCCTTTGATATCATATATAAATATATATCTTCGTCTCCAGTGTACCATGTTGACAGACTGGGATTTTGTTGTTCCTTTAAATAGACACCGAGCTTTAAACAAACGTACTTTATTCTTCTGGGACATGTTTGTCACAACAGTCAGATGAAAATTTCATCCTTTTGCCTAAATTAGATTTTCTTGGCAGCAGTAGTGAAAACCGGCAAAGATGATGGTGAGCAATAAATCCAAACTACAGGCTTCAAAAACATCCCTTTTTATTTTGAAACCATTGGATGAAACTATTCCCAACTTTTCAGGGTGAAAACTCTGAAAAGGTTGGAATAATCTTGAAATGTTTGTGTTTGGCTGGGGGCCTTTTGTTGTGAGTCATTCCCCATATCTCTCTCTCTCAACTATTAATAAAGGCAGTAAAGGAATAAACTTTGGGTGGAACATTCACAAGAAGGCAGAGACATATTTACAGGATTTACTCTGAAATGTATTCAATAATCATAAACAATTGGGATTATACTTGAAAACTCTTAATGGTCCCGAGATTATTCTGAAAAAACCCTGAAAACCCGAGGAGTCAGGATTTAATCTGAAAAGGAAAGAATGATTCTAATAAGTCAGCATTAGACCTGAAAAGTCTAAAATGGTCTCGAAAAATCTGAATTGAATCAGATTATTCTGGAATAACCCTGAAAATTTGGTAACTCTGAAAATGAGGAAAGAATAAGTCTTAAATTTCAGGATGGAAGAAATGTAAAACTGAGGAATAATGCACAATAAAGTTATGAATAGTAATGGAATAATAGTGAGAAATCTGGAATAGCCATTAAAATTTTAGAATAACTCTACAACTAAAAGTTGGGAATAACCCTGATAGGAAACAAACCTGAAACATCGGATTTAGTCTGTCAGGAAGACTAAAAAGTCTTAAATGGTCCAATGTCTAAGTCAGGTATGCATTTGATTATTCTGGATTAACCCTGAAAACTCAGGAATAACCCTTAAAATGCAATACTATAAGTCTTGAAAAACAGAGCAGTTGGACACATGCAGGAGACTGAAGAATCAATATTTATTTACTCAACTCGGGAACAGAACTCAGGAGTGCAGGCGAAGCGAAACTGAACTGAACAAAGGATCCGACAACACCAAACTGATTAAATACAAACTAAACTGAGGTGCAGGTGGAACAGGAGAACAGGAAAAGAGCTGATTGGCTGTGGGAGACACAGGGAGCAGGGCAGGTGTGGAGGAAAACTACAGAGCAAACATAAAACCAATAATCATGGCACACAGATGGCTGTAAATGCAAATTATTCAAATCTACAGAAACAAATGTCAACAAACTCCTTTTTCATAACATGTTGAGGATCCAGCCATTGAACAAACAGTCTCTGGATAAGAACGTCTGCTAATGTCCTGAATGTAAATACAGAAGACTTGTGGAATAAACTGTCTGCTGTATAAACTCCTCAGTCACATTTCACAACTAGTGTGAAAGCAAAGGGCCGACTGCCACTCAGTCCAGTTCAACAAACTGGGAGAAAGTCTGAGGGCGTCTGGTGAACTGGTGGAGGGACACAGAGCCAGACTGGGACAGAACCATGACAGAATAATAATATGGTTAGAAATGGGATTATCCTTACTGAAATAACCCTGAAACACAGGATTTACTCTGAAAAGCAGAGAATAATCCTGAAAATCTTAAATGTTCCTGAAAAGTAAATAAATAAATCAGATTATTCCGGAATAATTATACTAATACTATATCATAACTGATAATTTTATAATAACCCTGATGATTTGAGAATGACCCTGACAATGAAGGAATATGTCTTATTATTCAGGAAAAACCCTGAACAATAATAATGAAAATAATAATAATAATAGTAATAGTAATGTAATAATAATCAAACATCTGGAATAATCCTGAAATTTTCTAATAACCCTGAACGGTCAGGATTTACTCTGAAAAGTGAAGTGAATAATTATGAAAAGTTGAGAATAACCTGAAAAATCAGAAATGAATCAAGATTAATCTGGAATAATCCTGACAATTTGGGAATAACTCTAAAATTGAAGGAATAAATCTTGAAAGAAGGAAATTATTCTGAAAAATTAGGAATAGATCTGAAATTTCAGGAATAATGTGAAAAGGCAGGAATAGTTCAGAAAAGTGATAAATGGTCTGGAAAAGGCATAAATAAATCAAGATTATGCTGGAATAACCCTGATAATTTGGGAATATATATGGAATAAGTCTTAAAATTCAGGAATAACCCTGGAATCTGGGAATAAATCTTGAAAGGTCCCGCTGTACTCTGAAAAGAAGGGAATTGATTCTGAAAAGTTGGGAATACACCTGAAAAGTGTGAAATGCTCCAGAAAAACTAGAAAATAAATCAAATTATTCTGGAATAAACCTGAAAACTCTGGAATAACCCTGAAGAGTCAGGATTTAGACTAAAGTAGGGAATGATTCTGAAAAGTTAGGAATAGATCTGGACATACAGGACTAACCCCGAAATTCTTAAATGGTCCAAAAAAATCTGAAATAAATCAGATTATTCTGGAATAACCCTGAAAATGCAGGAATACATCTTAAAACTCTGCAATACCTCAGAATAATGCGGAATAACCCCGAAATTATAGAATAAAGGTCAGGAATCAGAGGGAATAGTCCTGGAAATACTTAAGTAGTCCCAAAAAATGAAATAAATCAGGGATACTTCTGGAATAACCCTGAAAACGAAATAAGTGTTAAATTGAGGAATAAACCTGAAATCTCATGTTTAATCCTGGAAAAGCAGGAAAATCAATGAGAACAGAAACAGAAAACTGCAGATCAGACTGATGATGACGTTTGTGGTTGTTAACCAGAGTGTTTCTGTGTTTTTCAGGACTGCTTTGAAGATGCCTTCGACCGGATACCTGCGTGAGTAACACACACACACACACATACACACATACACACATATAATGCATAAAACGCACACTCACATAAACCAGTCATTCTCTGAGTGTTGTACAAGCTGAGTAGAGGTTTGTAGGTTTGTAGAGGTGTGTGTGTGTGTGTGTGTGTGTGTGTGTGTGTGTGTGTGTGTGTGTGTGTGTGTGTGTGTGTGTGTGTGTGTGTGTGTGTGTGTGTGTGTGTGTGTGTTTGCGGTCAGCTGCAGATCATTTCCTCTCAGCTTCCCGTCTCTTTCACCCTGTCTTCTGTCTCTTTCACTTTTAGTCACTTCCTGTTTTGGATGGTGTGTATGTGTGTGTATGTGTATGTGTGTGTGTGTGTGTGTGTGTGTGTGTGTGTGTGTGTGTGTGTGCGTGCAGGGCATGTCAGATGGACCTGCAGACAGCCATCCAGGAGACTCAGTGTGCTCTCAATCTGGTCCTCAACAACAAGTTCTCTGAAGCCCTGGACCTCCTCAAACCATGGTAACCACGGCAACACATCTCCGTGTTTTATTATGTAATATATGATATAGTGTACTAGTGTATTTGTACAAGCACAATTTGCACTACAAAGCTTTTGAATATGACTATGACAACTGCTGCCACTTGTACTGGTACTGATACCATTACTACTGGTACTGCTACTGGTACATTTACTACTGGTACTATTATAACTGGTACTGCTACTGGTACTGCTATTGGAAGTGCTACTGATACTCTTACAACTGGTTCTGCTACTGGTACTATTACAGCTAGTACTGCTACTGGTACATTTACTACTGGTACTAATACAACTGGTTCTGCTACTGGTACCAATACAACTAGTACTGTTACTACTGGTACTAATGCAACTAGTACTGCTACTTGCACTGCTTCTGGTACTTTTACAACTGGTAGTGCTACTGGTGCTACTACAGCTAGTACTGGTACTGGTACATTTACTACTGGTACTAATACAACTTTTACTGCTACTGGTACCAATACAACTAGTACTGTTACTACTGGTACTAATGCAACTAGTACTGCTACTTGCACTGCTTCTGGTACTTTTACAACTGGTAGTGCTACTGGTGCTATTACAGCTAGTACTGCTACTGGTACATTTACTACTGGTACTAATACAACTGGTAGTGCTACTGGTACTGCTATTGGGAGTGCTACTGATACTCTTAGAACTGGTTCTGCTACTGGTACCAATACAACTAGTACTGTTACTTGCACTGCTTCTGGTACTATTACAACTGGTACTGCTACTGTAACCATTACTGCTGGTAGCTACTTCTACTGGTACTATTAATACAGGTACAATTTTACTGGTATTAATATTGGTATACTACAAACCCTATCTCTAGTGTTGCTGTATGTACTAAAACTACTGGTACTATTACCACTGGTACTATATTTGAAACTGCTTCTGATACCAGCACTACAGGTACTACTATACTTATCACTAGTACTGGTGCCACAAATGGTACTAAAACTGCTACTGGCACCAACACTTGCACTACTACTGGTTTTAATGACATTATTAATACACATTCTACTGATACTACTATTACTGATACTTTTAATATTGCTGCTGATGGTACTACTACTATACACACTACTGGTTCTGAAGCTATTGCATTACCATTCACACTGGTGTCACTATCACTGTTATTACTACTGCTCCGTCATCTGAGGCTGCTAGTGCTGATACGAGGATTGCTACTGATACTTCGTCAACATAATTACCGTGTGTATATAATATACTTGTGTGTGTGTGTGTAGGTGGAAGGACAGTATGTACCATGCGTTGGGTTACAGCAGCATCTTGGTGATGCAGGCAACCATGACCTTCGAACATAGAGACATCCAGACTGCCATGGCAACCATCAAGGAGGCGTTACACACCTGTCAGAGGTGAGAAAGGAACAATATTATGTCGCTCTGTCTGAGAGTCAAGAGCTGTGCAGGTTTGGCTCGGGTGTTTGGACATCAGATTAAATTACTTTGGCAAAGATAAAGATTTAGTTGAGTCCCAACAAGGGGGGGAGGGGGCTTTTAAGTAGAAGTTATTTTTGTTGAGCATTATTCTTGGTAAATTGAGCCTCTCGACCTCTCTCTGGCCTTATGAACCGACACCGTTTTCTTAAGACTTACTTTTTGCTAATTTGGGTTCATTTGGGGGCATTTTTGATATGCACCAGATATTACACATATTTATCTTCAAAACATAGGATAAGAAAAATCGGTGCTCTTCAACAAGTCACTCCCATCATCCAAATAGAAGTAATATCCAAATAAACAATATACAATAAGAACAAGAACACAGCAGGGATAAATCTGGAACATATGAGAAAGTTTCAGAGCAACTGAGATTATTCTGAGCAGCATGCATGGGAATACATCACAATATAATAGACTTGTGTATATTTCTGGCTTTTCCCCTGATGGTCTGAATAACTCGCTGTTGCGCTGTGCTGCTCTGTCTCATCTGTCCGTGCGCTGTCATTGTCTTCTTATCGCGCTGCAAAGTTACAAGTTATGAATTTGTTTTTCACTGCGTGAGAAAATGGTCGTGTGGTGTGAGAGCGTGTGAAAAGTGTAAACACTATACCTGCTAAACATCAACATGTTAGCATTGTGATGTTAGCATTTAGCTGAAAGCACTGTTGTGCTACGGTACATGCGAAAGAATTTTAATCTTGTTCATTTATAAGTAACTAAAAAAAGACATTTTGCTCAAAGGGGCCATTTTTATTATGAATAAACTACATTTAGCTGTTCATAATCTCCATGATATTGCAAAGCAAAGGATGTTGGCTAAAAATTCACTCTGTTATTCATGTTATGTTACTAAAATGTTCCTCCATTTTGCAAGATGTGATGATTTCTTTTTTTAACAATAATAATAAATTTCATTTATACAGTACCTTTTTAAAACAAAAGTGTTACAAACTGCTATACATGGGAAAAACTAAATTGAGACAAATGAGAACCACAACTAAATAAAATCCAGCAAATAAAAGTATTGAGAGTAAAATACCCAAACACAGTGGAACTGGATACAAAGAGCTTTGGCCCTGCATTATTAAATAAGTTTTAATAAGTGATTTAGATGACGTTACTATTCTATAAGCCTCAGTTGTTCAGGCAGGTATAATCAGACTTATATTCACATAACATTTTAAACATCAGAAAATCTTACTCATACAGCTTTTGAAAAGAAACCTGAAAATTATGATTAAAACCACAGTTTCCTCTTTTTTTTACATATCACAAACTTCTCTAACTACTTCCTGTTCTACGTGAAGCACTAAATCAAGCCAGGTTGACTGCATCTAGACTGCAGCTGCATCTGAGGAACTCTCACTTCTGTTTTCAATAACATTTACACTTAAATAGATGAAAGACAAGAGAGATAGAGAGAGAGAATGCATCTTACACTACTGGATGACAAGCACGGCCCAAAAACTTCACTTTGTGATAAAGTTTCCGTCTTCTTCTTCTGTTTAATCTTCAAACTGTTTCCGCAGATTCAGGAAGAAGAACTCGGTAGTCGGATCTCTGTCTAGTCTGATCAGCAAGCAATCCAATTTACAAGAAGGTATACACACATGTCCCGCTCCAACATGCATTGACTGACAACAGGAAGTGCAGCTCACAAACAGGAAATAAGATCAAAAGCGACAGGAAGTCACTGTGTTGTGGTTATGTGTTTTGCAGAGGAGATGCATGCAGAGATCTGCTATGCCGAGTGTCTGCTGCAGAAAGCCACGCTGACATTTGTGCAGGTCAGAGCTGCTGTCTGTTTATCTGTCTGTCTAAATATCATAATCCCACCCTTGAAACAATGAATCACTGTGTCATTCTGATAATTATTTAAGCTAACTAGCTAGTGGAGCTAATCAAAATGAATAAACTTTAACATATAAAAATTGGTGGAATGCGCCTTTAAAGCTGCAGTTTCTCCAGTGGCCATTAGATGCTGCTCTTGTAAGACTTGACTGTATTGAAGTGAATTGGAAAACCCCCAAAGCCAGTTAGTGTTTTACACACTGACATTATTGTCTTAACAGATGATTTTACTTCTTTTGATGTCTTTTTGAAAAATATATAAGTTTACTGAAACAATATTGAAGGTTAACCTGGGAGTTGGGAGTATATTTCCTAAATTGACCAACCTTTTTAGCCCATCACCCCTTAAAGGATCATTGTGTAAGATTTAGGGGGATCTATTGGCAGAAATGGAATGTAATATTCATAAGTATGTTTTTATTAGTGTATAATCATCAAAATGTATAACATAGGTCTAGTTGTTTTTAGACATTATAATGGGGAATAGTAACATATTGTAGCTTTCAACCAAAAAAGTGTTTTTTTTTATTCTTTAATTGGTTTATTTGAATTTGAATTTAAATTTTTAGTGACCCGAAAGATGATAGTGGCCAGAATTTCAAAAGAACTAAGCAAAAAATCAGACCATTTCTACTCAGGGACATATGCTCATAGGACTTTGACTAATGATAACATGTTTTAACTGAAGATGCTGTGGATACCGCTGTAAGCTAATTGAACAAATTATAAATGTGGTAATTATTATCTGTCACTTTTTTCCAGGATGAGAACATGATCAGTTTTATCAAAGGAGGCATCAAGATTCGAACCAGCTACCAAATCTACAAGTAAGTGATCAATTCAAACCTTTAACAAATTTAAAATACTTTATCTGTCATTTACTTAACTATTGGTTCAACAATTAGGTTGTTATGAGTTTTAAAAGGAAAGTTTGAACATGGTGAAAATTAACAAGTTGTGTTATTTAAACGCAGCATATTTAGCTTCTAAACACGTTTTCCCCACATTTTTAATTTACTTATATTGATTTCTTAGATGTGCATTTGATGTTTTTTTTATTTGATTCTGTTTTGTATGTTGCTTAGATGTCAATTGACAGATACGCTGCTTTCATCTCTTATTCTTTAATTGTGAGTTCATCTGTTCTCAGGGTTAGGGTTAGGTTAGGAAACCTGAGTCCATCCCAGGTTTCAGGTTCACATTTGAAAAAATACTTGTTCAGCTCTTCCAACTCCCACAACTTCCACTGTTTATATAGATTTTATTCCCACTGCTTTCAGTGCTTACACTTAAGCCAGCTGATATTGTCTTCGAGTTTATTTTTAATTGAATCCATATCCTCCATATTTGTTATGGAATATTTTGTTATAAATGAATATCCTAACCCTTCAATTACTTTCTGATTGTTACTTCATGTTTCATGTTGTCCAATAGGGATTGTCAAAATGTGCTGAATGTTGCCCAGGATGCAGCCAACCAGTCTGATTCGTTCAGACAGTTTGAGGGCGGGGTCAAGCTGGGCATTGGATCCTTCAACCTGGTGGGTTTTCAAAGAGGCATTCACTGGTTTGTTTTTTTTTCCCCTGAAGTCCCAGACGAGAGGAGTTTAACTGCAGCAAATGTTCAGTCACATCAAAGTTGATTTAACTGTCCTCCAGATATTTTCTATAACTTCTCTAAACTTTTGGTTCACACTTTTCAAAAGCACCTTGACATCACAAACTGGGGTGGAGTAAACGACAAAAGCGAAAATTTGAAAAACGTGAAGACAGGATGCTGATTCTTGCCTGTTTTACTCTCTGGTATATGATGTTTTAGATTAATAAGTGGTATTTAAGTTTGCTAACTTTGTCTCAAAAGCCTGGAAAAGAAGGAAAGATTGACTATTCAATTAGTATTTATTGTTTTCTCCATGTTTTTGTCATGATTTATGAATTTTGTTGTAGACAGTGATGTTCTTTAGATTTGATTGTGAAAGTTGTTTGAGTTGCTTCCAATACAGGCTGGGCTTAGTTATGTGCATTATACAGTAATATAAATTTAATTTATTCATTCATTCATTCACTCATTTATGTTAACAACTAATACAACATTATATCTAGTTTATAAAACTAACTACTAAAACTGGTGTTTTTTCAGACTGGTGAAAGGCTTGATTTCACTCAGACCTTATATTCAATTCAATTGAATTCAATTTTATTTATTGCGCCAAATCGCAACAAAAGGCACTTTTCACATAGAGCAGGTCTAGACCGTACTCTTAAATTTACAGAGACCCAACAATTCCCCCATGAGCAGCACTTGGTGACAGCGGTACGGAAAAACTCCCCTTTAACGGGTAGAAACCTCAAGCAGAATCCGGCGCTAGGTGGGCGGCCATCTGCTTTGACCGGTAGGGTTGAGAGAGAGAAAGAGAGAGTGCATCATGGGAAGTCCCCCGGCAGTCTAGGCCTATAGCAGCATAACTGGTCCAAGGTGAGCCTGGCCGGCCCTAACTATAAGCTTTATCAAAAAGGAAAGTTTTAAGCCTCTACTTCTGCTTTTGGAGACTAGAGGAACCACAATATTTATATATATGTAGGAACCAAATTTTATATATATGTATGCAAAAAAGAAGTATCTTGTCAAATTGAGAACAAAGAGAAAATACCTGAACTATTATAAAATATGAGAATGTATAACATCTGGATGTCCAAACTCTCCCTTCTTTGTTTAATAGTTTTGTGAAAAATAGGCGAATGTCATCAGCATATTGTCAGAGATAGAACGATATTAATAGAATTACTCACACAGATACATTATTAAAGCAACATTATACTATAATATTATACTATTTTACCTTAAAATAACAGCTTCATAATCATTTTGATGATACACTGACTGATAATAGAGAAAATTAAAGAATGGCCACTGTGCGCCCCAAACGCCTGTTCTTGCACTACAAGAAGTGCATAAATAGTAGTTACCTGGATGTAACTCCAGTTCTATGAGTACATGCAGAGCCCTCTAATGGGCTGTTCTTCAGCTAATAAGCGACAGCTGACTCGACTGATCAGACCTTCGGTGAATTACAATTACTTGTTAACTCGCCAATATGTAACTTATACCGTTATCAACAGAACTGAGATACATGTTAGCAGCCACTGGACTGTATTTTCTGTAGTGAATGAAGATGATGTGGATCGTAATGTAAGTCATTCAGTGTAATGCTAGCTGTTAGCAACTGCATTTTAGCACACAGCTAGCACTGTGGGTTCAGATGTAAGATCAGCTAGAAGCACAGCGAGAGTAAGTGTTGAAGTCTGTTCCCCTTCAAGTAGTGTTCCCTCGTGTTGCAACAGTGCAGTACCCTCACCGCTCAGTTATCAACAGAATTAAATGTTACAATGTCTTGGTTTAAGTGCACATATTGATTAATCCACTGAAAGTGCATTGTTTTAATAATTCATTTTTGTTATATGTAATAGTGTTCTCTGTCTTTCAGATGTTGTCTCTCCTCCCTCAGAGGATTTTGAGGCTGTTGGAGTTTATAGGATTCTCAGGAAACAGGGTGAGTACAGCTTTAAAAGAAACGGCCAGGTCATTAAATTAATATTTCCTCAATTGCATCAGCAAAATAAAAATGTATTATTTAGTAAGGCTTAATAAAATATTTCTCTAAGAATTTATTTTAAAATGTCTCTACGTTTTAATGTTTTGTTTTTTTATGGTAAGATGCTGTTTGTAACCGCAGCTGCTTCACAGAGAAAGCCTTTCAGCAAACGAGTAGTAATTACAGCCCTAAACCAAATCCTTTGCTGTGATAATCCTGGAGGAAGACTTCAGTTAGCATTAACAAGAGACTCTCTTCACATTCCCCCTCTGTCTCTGTCTGTCTGCAGGGGTTTGGTTTGTCTCAGCTGAGAGAGGGAGCATCCAGTCACAGTTTGCGGTCAATCCTCTGTGCCCTGACTCTGCTCTTCTACCACACATACGTTTCACTGATACTGGGTAGGAAACTGCACACATATACACTTTGCTCTTCTTCTATTGCTCTGATATAGCACACTGTAGCTGCACCCTGTTGGTGGTCCAGCTCTACAGCCCTAAATTACTGCACACATCTTGAATGTTGTTCATCGATTCAGAGATGTGGTACCATAACTTCATGGATGATTAGGTGTAAAACTGCTGTGAGTACAGGCCTCTCGTAGATAACTTTATTTATAACAATGTTGCTGTGTTTGATCAGGAACTGGGGAGGGGAACCTGGTAGAGGCTGAAGCTCTGCTGGAGCCGTACCAACAGAAATACCCAAAAGTAAGTAAAGCACATACACAAGAAATGTAAACATTCAAAAATCTACTGACAGGACAAAATTTCCCGATGTCATTGGCTGATGAAATCTAAATTTTGTTTGTCTTTCAGGGCTCAATCATT
Source organism: Thunnus maccoyii (assembly GCF_910596095.1). Taxonomy (NCBI): domain Eukaryota; kingdom Metazoa; phylum Chordata; class Actinopteri; order Scombriformes; family Scombridae; genus Thunnus; species Thunnus maccoyii. The sequence goes on from NC_056554.1 coordinate 24,866,135, forward strand.
CTCTTCTACTCTGCTCGTATCGCCACACTGCGAGGAAACTTTGAGAAGGTCTAAAACAAACACACCGTTGTACTTCTATCTGTGATGATCCTCATTGACATAACACACTGACAAACCCTGAGCTCTAACTGTAACCTAAACCCAATTCTAATATTAACCCTAAAACCGAGTCTCAACCCTCAAACAGACCTTTGAACAAGTGAGAACAAAAAAATATTCCTCTTGTGCAAAAAAATTTCACTCTTCGAAAATGTCCTCAATATCCTTACTTTCAAAAATGTCTTCGTTTCCAAAAAAATGCCCTCATTTTCCAGAAGTACCTAATTTGTATGTCACTTTGGACAAAAGCGTCTTACAAATAAATAAATGTAAATGTAAAATGTCTTAATTAGCCAAAGCCAAAAATTTTTCCTCTTGTAAAAGCAGCCTTCACTTAAACATTTTCTGAATTTATTTTCCAAAATTTTCCAAAAATGTTCTCACTCTCTAAAGTCTAAAACAAAAACATGTCAGTTACACAAAGAAGAAACATTCTAAAAGCCTACATTATGTGGGAAAACACAAGAAATTAATATAATTTAGATAAATTAATGTGTAAGTTTGAATACATCTCTTGCAGTCTTTCCTCCGTTCATCTGTTTCTATCTCCTTTGACCTCACCTGAGCAGGTGAGTGTCGATGTGTAAAATGTATCCTGTGTTTCAGGCTCGGGCCAGGTACGAGGAGTGTATCAGCAGCCAGCAGGAGTGGAAGCAGATCCACCACCTTTGTTACTGGGAGCTGATGTGGACTCACTCCTACCAGCAGCAGTGGCAGCAGGCGTACCGCTACGCAGACCTGCTGTGCAAGGAGAGCCGCTGGTCCAAGGTCAAGATAACACTTACATAATGTGCATGCGTAAATCCTGGTCTCATGCAGGCTCTCTTTAGTCTCGTAGTCAGCCTTCAGCACTTTCTTTCTCAAAACAGGGAGAAAATCTTCCAATAGATAACTCCATGTGCTCCTACTGCAGCTTCACTGGAACATTTTAGAATGTATAATTTGCTAAATGCCCTTTTTAAGAGGTTTCTTATAGTCTTGGTTGATCTTTTGTCCATTTTTTTTTGGTAATTTCTTGTGATATTTCAATGGAAGATGAGCTAGTAGTCATACATCATTACTGAACCTTTACATGACCTTTACATTGCTGACATCGCAAAAATTATTCTAAAATATGCTTTGATCTTTAAGGGATTGCCTCTGTATGACCCTCTGTCTGCAGGCTATCTATGTGTACCAGAAGGCAGCCATCCTCAGTATGATGTCAGAGGAGGAGGTGAAGAAGACTGGGGAGGACATCATGGAGCTCTTCAGGTCAGTCTGCCTCCACTTTAAATATTATAGACCTGTTGTCACCTGTAACTGTGCGTCTGGAGCTACACAGGGAAGATAAATGGGGAAATGTAGGGATAAACATAGAAATGAATGGGAATAAATGGGGAAAAAATGAGGACATTGTTGGAAAGTTAAAACATTTGGGGATATTTTGGAAAGTGAGGACGTTTTTTTTCCAGTCCTTCATTCTTTAAATGGCTGTTTTAGGTTTAAGGTCAGGTTTAGGGTCATGCTGTAAGTATGTAAACGTATATTTGTGTGTGCAGGCAGGTGGAGGGGCTGAAACAGCGCCTGGCGGGGAAATCGATCCCAACGGAGAAATTTGCAGTGAGGAAGTCCAGACGCTACAAAGCTGCTAACCCCATCCCCCTGGTCATCCCCGCACTGGTATACACACAAAACACACTTCTGCAATACACACACTCGAGCAATAGTTTGAGGTGATTAGAATAGTAGTTAAAGTAATAATTTAATTTCTTCTCTCTCCGTAGGAGATGATGTATGTTTGGAACGGTTTCACCATAGTAGGGAAGAGATCCGACTGTACCGAGTCCCTGCTGGTTACCATAGAGACGGCTGAGGAGCAGCTTCGCAACGACCCCAGTGAGTTCAAAACATCACCGTTGCTACTAACGCTACTACTAACACTGATTATTAATGTTAAACAAGGTGTAATGCATCAAATAACGGATATGAACACTAATATTTACTCAGAATATTGAGAATAAGATCTTTTAACAGTCATTACAAGACACTGAAGCCCAAATATAGATATATTAATGTGTCGGTGGATGTGTATTAATGTAATTATATGTTACGATATGCATGTTCACGCAGATTTATGTGCATGTATAAGTATGTATGTATAAGTACACATACAGTATATCTCTTGTCTTTTCTGATGCATTAATCGCTGCTGTTTTAAGAACACATCTTTATTCATTCACTATTGTTATTATTTATGCTTTATTAATTTATTTTGCTCAACAGTATTAGCAGTATTATACATTTTGCTCATAAGAGGTCACAATATCACACCTATAACAGTTCAAACATGATGAAATGGGGGTTATGTACCCAATATAGACTCAATAAATTTAATAAATGACAATTAAGTGTAAAAAAATAACAATGTTTATCACTAGTACTACTGCTGTTACCTGCTTGTGAAATCTAAGATGGCCCACAAAAATGATTTCTTTCAACTGCCTAAAAACGCTGAGTAGAAAAAAAAAATAGCTTGCTGAAAAAAAAGGTACAGGAAAACATGTGAAAAAGAGAACAAACAATGTTAGCGAGTGTGCAATTTACACTTTTTATTTCCCTAAAAGCTCCCTAAACGGTGTCAGTGACTGTTCACTCCAGTAAACTTTACGAGCAGCAGCGATTGCTTTGTGAAATAAATAAATTGTAATGTCTTGATTTAGTGTTAATATTCTCCCAATAAAATTCTGCAACTGAACAAAAGTCAAAGATAATGTAGATAAAGAACTATTTTCTTTTTAGTAAAGCTGCAAATACCCGTTATCTACCAACGAAACCAAATGTGTCATTCTACATTATTATAGAAAGCATCAACTTTATCTTTATGTGTTATTTGCTAGATGTAGATTCTAAGATTTAACCCTTCAGTACACAGAATTAACCGGTTTCTTTTCCTGTGCTGTTGCTATGATCCAACTAGACAACATATCTTATGTCTCTCTCTGTCTCTCTCTGTCTCAGACCCGTCAGAGTTTCATCCAGATGACAGCTGTCTGGTCCAGATGTTGAAGGGACTCTGTCTAAAACACCTGGGCAGGTTACTTCAGGCTGAGCTCTGCTTCACACAGGTCCTGTCCAGGTAACTCATTAACACGCAAACACATGCAGACAAACAGGTCCAGGCACCCAGTGTGGCTGTTTACCCTCTCAAAGTGTGACACAGATTAGATAATATACCTCTGTGTGTGTTTACTTTCAGTGAAAGTCGTATAAAATACGATCACTACTTGATTCCTTTCACACTGTATGAGTTGGGTCTGCTGTATAAACAACAGGGAGACCTCACCAAGGCCACTACATACATCGAAAATGCCAAGTAAGTTGTCTTTATACCGCTCTATAAATTGTACCTCAAAATATACCTAATATACTAATCTATGTATGTTAATACCTCTATATACTTTCATATACATTTATACACCTTTATATACCTTCATATACATTTATACACCTCTATATACCTTCATTTACTTTTATATACCTTTATACACCTTTTATATACCTTTTTATACCTTTATACACCTCTATATACCTTCATATACATTTAAACATCTCTATATACCTTCATATACTGTTATACACCTTTTTATACATGTATACACTTCCATATACTTTCATATACCTTTTATACACCTCTATATACCTTCATTTACTTTTATATACCTTTATATACCTTTTCATACATGTATAGACTTCCATATACTTTCATATACATTTATACACCTCTATATACCTTCATTTTCCTTTGTATACCTTCATACACCTTTTATATACCTTTTTATACCTGTATACATCTCTATATACTTTCATATATGTTTATACACTCTTATATACTTTGACCTCTTTACACTATTATGTACCACTAAATACATTTACATACTTGAATATACCATTAAACACAAATGTGTATATAAATATATATATACATATATACCTTTACGTTATTCTGTGTCATATAATATACGTCTATACATGTTTATGAATTATTTACAGTACCTTTCAGCGACCCCTTTACACCTCTACAGAAGTGTACACATCTCAGAACAGCTTTATTCACATCTGTGTACTGTACATTCACATATTGCTGTAAACCTCTTCAACGTGTCTGATTACCTGTGCTACTAGTAGCTGTTTCTGCTGTGGAATGTATCTCTGGTATTTCACTATAGATAGTGAAATACCAGAGATACAGATACTATTGGTATCTGTATCTCTGGTATTTCACTAAGGGGGAAATTTACACACATAACTACAAGTCTCCAAATAGCCTCAGGTTTTCTTGGAGGTCTTGAAGTGCACTGAAAGGAATGAAATGGACAAAGTCAGGCCATCATACCACTCATATTTTATAACATTTTTATTAGAAAGGGCCATTTCTACCTATACCAAGTGCTTTAACAGCTCATGTTAAAGCTTAACGTGTGTGAGAGGAAATGGGAAGCGTAGTAATCACAAAATTCTGAATGATTTCTTGTGTTTTTCATTAGGACAAACTACAAGGATTACTCCATGGAGTCCAGACTGCACTTCAGGATCCACGCGGCCCTCAACAGCCTCAAAGGATCACCTGCGGGCACCCCATAATAGTCGAAACAACTCAAAAAACTGCAGCTGGAAACAACAGTGTACGATCCGAATCCAGGGATTCCCTGATGATTGAAGAAACTTAGATTTGTTGGGGTTCTGAGATCACAGTCCCATCTGGACTTTCTTTTTCAGTTTAGCCGAGCAACCTTTTATTTTATTTCCTTTTTCCTTATTTATTTTTGCAATAGTGTTGACAGATGAGATTATTTAAACTTGTACCTCTTCTTAAACAACCACGGGCTTCCCATTAGCAGCTGGGTGTCATGGTTCAATTGATGCCAAATGTCAATTATGTCAATTCAATCAGCAAACCAATAGATCACAACGGCTCCTTTATTGTCAGTATGAGGACAGTCTCAGTCTAGGGGCTTGTTCACTCAGAGATCTTGCATAAGAGAAACGATTTTGACAATTTTTGGCAACTTCTTGTGTTCAGGTAGAGTGAGAAAGTACTGGGAAGCAGCTGCAATTTTCTGATATAAAGATTAAGTTAGATAAGGTTTAACCCTTTGAAAAAAAAACGCAGCTTGGAACACCAAGACAAGACATTTGGAGAAATCAATCAGTTTTCCAAACTTTGATTGCAGTCGGTCGCTTCGTTTCACCTCTTGCAGTGCGATTCTCCGTCTGAAAAGGCCCAAAAATATAGAAGCTTATTGATCTTGGATCACATCTAATGATTAAAACTCTAAATAACAAATTACCACAACAAAATCATGAAGGTGTACATCGTCAAATAATGAATACTTAAAGCAAATACATGTCAAATTCAACCATCAAATGATAAATATTAATATATAATAATGAAAAGTTGATCAATTAACAATAACAGTTGCAATTAATGAAAAGCTGCTAACCAGCCACCCATCAAATAATGAATAAAAAGGTTAAATAATAAAAAGTGAGTCATCAAATAAGTCTAAAAAGTAAGAAATTAAGTTAAATTCAAGTCCATCCTGGTTTATTTTAAGCTCTATGTCCAGCTTTCACCACTAGATGTCGCAATTTTACTATATTTTTACTTTTACTGTTGGATTACAGCAATAAATCATCACATCTAATGATTAAAACTCTTCAAAAAAGAACAACAACCACAACAAATGATGAACCTCTGTATCATCAAACAATGAGTATTCAAAGCAAGTAAATGTGAAATTCAACATCAAACAATAAATATCCGACGAATGTGGCAGCAATAAATAATGAAGGTCGACGTCAAATAATGAAATTGCAACATAGACCTTAAGATAATAAAGAATGTGGTTGTATTTAATACGTGTGGAAGTTATTTTTATGGGCTTCGTCTTATGTAACGACTAACTTTTTATTATTCTACCTCTGTATTCATTATTTGATCGATGGCCATTCGTTGTTTGACGTTTCTATTTGTAGCGACCGGCTTTTTATTATTAGATATGGATATTTATTATTTGATGGTTGGATTTTCTGTATTTGTTGTGGTAACTTGTTATTTGAGGAGTTTTAATAATTAGACAAAATGATTCATTGCTGTAATCTGACATCAAAAAGCTTCCATACTAAAATCTAATCTTTACTGTTTGCAAAACTGACACCTATTACCTACTACTAACACATCCTGGTCTTAAACTAACAACTCATGGTATAATGTTTGCTTCCAAAAGAAAAAATATATATATATATATATGTAGGATAGACTCATGAATACTGATGTTGCAACGTGTACTGATTAAACTCTGATGAGTATATTCATGTTAACAGCAGGGAGAGCAGTGTGTTCAAACACACAGTATATACATACGCTTTATATTTTTCTTTACTTTGCCTTTTTTGATTTCTTAATAATAACGTGCACTCCACATGTACACGTGGTACACAAACGTGTCTGTGCACACGCAAACACAGCCTTGTCACCGACCGTGGCTTAAACACAAACACACACACACACACATACAAAACACGGTACACTCATTCCAAGCTTGCACGTACTGGGCAATATGCACATTAAAAAGAGAAACACTCAAACAGCTGTAAACGCACACATTTAGCAGCAATATAAAAAGAATTTTTGCTGTTATTAAGTCAATCAACTTCTCAGTCATTCTGTTGCTCAATGTGTGTCCATGTTTGTAGTTTTATCTGTAGTTCTCTCTCAGAGGCAGAGCTGGGTTTTTTTTAAAATTTCAATTAAACCTGCAATAATTGATTTATTTGTCCACATGTTTTCAGCAGAAACAAATAATGAACACAACTCTGAACTATCATCAGCTTTTAAGTTGATATGTTGAACTTATTTCCACATCCAGCAGTTACGGAGAAACATTATCATTCGTTTAGAGTCGTGTTTCTGTCCACCTGGTGAATGTAAGTCCAATAATCACTCTCTTTTAGCTCTGTTTTTACTCTCTACCAACTCCTGAGGGAAATATCTGGCTCTTTAGCTGCTAAATGCTCCACTATGTTCACCAGCTAGTCTACAGCTAACTGTGTCTGTTTGCTGTGTGGTGCTAAGCAGGTAGTGTACAGCAGCTTTTTACAGCTTTTTCTCTGAAAACGACGCTATGAGAGCGCTGAGAGTGAAGCAGAACAGTAAAAGTTGCAGCCGGACTGATAAACAATGAGCTGAAACTCACTATAAAGCTCCGTAAAGCCGAGAGGAGCTGCAGAGTCACTGATAATTCTCTGTAGGTTCATCACTACGAGCCACAACCTTTATTACGTTACACACTGTTATAGATCAGGCATTTTTGTTTATAGCTGCTCTAAAGCTGCAATAATCAATATTTTTATGGTAACAAGGGTTTTCCGGCCTTCAAACTCTCTCATAGCGACTAGCTGGTGAACATATGGAACACTTAGCAGCTAAAGAGCCAGATATTTTTCTCAGGGGTTGGTGGGAGACCAAACCAGAGCTGAAAGAAGGGTGAATATTGGACTTACATTTAACAGGTGGACACAAACACCACTCCAGTGGGATGATCAGTTCTGTGTCTGCTGGATATGTAAATAAAGTTAATTATTATATATTAATAATTCATTTAATTTGCTAACAAGGTGATAATAAGGTAAGATATTCAGCTTGCTCTGCTGCCCCCAAGTGGCCAAAAAAAATCAACAAATGCAGGTTGAAATGAAAAAATGGAATCATTAGCATCAACTTTCTTTCCTATAAGATATTACTTCTTCACACAGAGCAGCTCTGCCTCTGAGAAAACCGCATTTGTTCACGTTTACTCAACCTTCTGTTGACGAAATACATAAAAGACTGAAGGCTGTAGATTCATCCTGATACTGTCGCTCTGTTTTCAGCTGCTAACTTACTGCTAGCTTACTGTTGTAGAGATATGGCTTTGGCTATAAACAAACAAGCCAAGGAAGATAGCTTGTTATTTATCTTTTGTTATATTAAGTAGTATTCTGTTATATGAATTATGTAGCTCCACAGCACACATAAAGAGCAGTTTTGGTATCTATTCATGTACTGATATATAAAAAAGAAGCACAATCTATGATCTCCAATCACCTCCAGTAATACAAACAAAACATTTCTGATGATTCTTAAGACCATCATTTTCTCATTCGGCTTCATGTTGTTTGATACTGTTTGCTATAATGTATATGATATATTACCACAATGAAGATTTAATGTGTGTCAAACTAAAAGGCTTGGCGGGTTTGGGGTGTAGATAGATGAAAACGTTCAACTCCAAAACCCACAATCTCAAAGGCAAATCAGCTTACCTGTAAAATACTGTTACACTAAATATTAAGCTAAATACGTAGGATAAAAGAGTATACCAATGATTTGATCATTCAGTCAAGCAAAAAACAGCTGCAGAGTCAACTTATTTAAATCTTTGCTTCCATTTTTAAGCATTCGGGTGAAGGACGCACTTTTCCAGTAGACTTGGGGCAAATGTGGCGGCTGTAACAATAAGCCTTCTCCTTATAATGAATGTATCAACCAAAAGACCAAATTATATGTGTGTCTTGCTGTATGTCTCTTTTCTTCGTGTGTGGATTTTATTAGTGCCTACAAAGTGTTAGGGTCTTTGTGTCTTTGTGTGATCTGAAGGAACAACTTCATTGGCCAAGTACAGTAAATATTCAGGTTTGTCTTGTAACAGTCATTGATACGGTAAATAATAGTTTTACAATAGACCAGTGCACGCTATCTTAAAGTCAAGTTATCTAAAAATAGCGAACCGCTAATGCTAGTAAACTGCCGGAGGAGTTTTCGGCTAATGTTGCTAGTTATAAACGAGGTTTTGTTTCAGGAAGAACAAAATTTGGCTTAGTAAACAATTAAATAGTTACCTCTTATGATGAGAACAGACACTAAAATCCTCCATGTATCTTCATGTGCAATAAAACATTAACCACCTATAGCGTATGCTGTTTTATTATTGCACCGCTGGTGCATGGCAACGCTGTGGCGTTAGCATGTTGCCTGTTATGCTAAAAGATTGTTCCTACTATCATCTATAATAGCATATTCTAAAATGTTGGCATTATTCTAAAATGTTGGCATTATTACTATCATGTTAGCATTTGTTAGCATTAGCTCTTCACAGAACTAATGTTAAGCGTGTTAGCAAAATGTTAACTAAATGTTAGCAGTTCTTGCCGCTGTTTTAAAGGTATTTCCAGAATCCTTAAAGACTCATCTGTCCATCTAAAATTAAAAAAATATACACATTAAAGATTTTTGGCCCGTTTCCCAAGTTGCAGTAATAAAGTATTTCCTAATCCAAACAAAGATGGTAGCCGGAAACTCTTTTTGTACAACCCTAGAAAATATAAAAAAATAAAATAAAGGAATCTAACATAGATATAGACTAATATAACTGATAATAAAACGGTTCATCATGTACAAATCAATCGATGAAGGTTCTTTGATTTTTGGCTAGCATCTTTATTTGGATTCACCATTCAGGAAACGTATTAAAAATCTATTGTGAAGTGGTTTGAAAACATATTAAACATATTAAGTGTCTTTAAAGATTCTGGAAATACCCGTTAAACCCAAATGGATAAATCAGTTTCTTTATCGATGTCATTGATTAATAAATAATAATTAGCATGACTCCTACAGTCAGTCATATTGTGTGGTAGGTAAAGCAAACGCTGCCTTCTATCATAGTTCTCATGTGTTAGGATAGTTCGAGCCAATGATGGATGTTTTTGGTGTAGTTTTTCATCATTTACTAGTTAAACAGATAAATATTATCTGAAATCTTGGTACACTCCTTTAAAATGGTCACCATTCACTGTCACAACATTTCTTCCTGGAAGGTTTCGGTTTGTGTGTTTCATTCAGTTACTCATGTCAGTGCCTCGGTGTGTCTCTCTGTGTTTAAACTATAGTTCTTATAAAGGTTTTCTATAGGATTTGAATTGCATGTTATTCTTCAATATGTTTAATCTTTTTTTTTTTTAAATATGAGACATTACTGTATGTGCTTTATAGCAGGAAGCGATGTGACCCAATATTACAGGCTTTACGGTTAGAGATGGTGACCAACGTGGTGCAATAAAATGAAAATAGAATAACTTCATTTTGAGTGATTTGGCATTTTTCTTTCATTATCACTGTTTACTGTGTCTGTTTATGTGCCTCTTCGTGTGTCAGTGAGTCATAAGCCTTTATTTCTAAATTCTTCAGTCTTGTGTTTATAATAAATATATTGGATTTATAATATGCACAAAAGAAGCATCAGATGGTTAGTTGTCCTGTTCATGTAGTGCAATTCACGTAGTTTAAGGTATTAATCTGGCATTTGTGCCTCTGCAAGACAAAACAAAGTTAAAGATTATGCTGCTGGGGAAATATTGTTAAGGACAAAAAAATAGTTCTCTGGATAGTTGCTTTAAAAATACATCATTCCAGTTTCAGCAATATAATATAATATTATATATATATATATTATACAGTCAAGGGACAAAAGACTGCTAAGTGTTTATTCTTGCTAGCCAGGTTTCAGATAATTTTATGAAATGAGCATTATGTTTGAACAGTGGGAGAAAAGCAGAAAATGATTCAAAGAAAGCACGGATAAAAAAACAAAAAAGCTAACCAGACCTGAATTTGGTCTAATCAGGTCTAATTTGTTTTAGACCTGAACCCATCCAGTGCATTTGTGGCATTAAAAGTACTCCATATCCCATCTGACCTCCAGCCAGCTTGGACTGCTCTGACGCTAAACACTCGTATAACTATAGCGCTTGCACATGACTCGATCAGCCACAAAGTAAGACGTATGACTCCGACTCTTCAATTGATCAGGAATGTGTAGACTACTGGAATGTTCTGATAATGTTGGAAACTCTGTTGTGTCTTCATTTATTTGTCTTTAAATCATACTGAACCTTTGATCAGTTGCAGATTCAAGCAGGAAAGAGTCTAAAGTCTAAATGTGTATTCAGAGATTTGTGATACTGTCAAAAGCAAATTCAATCTCAGTGTGTGATAAACTTGTATTTAGTTAAATATTTAGTTAAAAATCTGGTTTCCTGTTCAGTTTGATTTGTTATGAAATAATGTTTACATTTAATTCTGAATCATTGACCTACGGTAAGAAAAAAGTCACATTGACCACCATTACCTCTGACTCATTTTAGCTGTTCTCAGCAGTAAAAAATTCAGGGGTTTTGAAACTCTGTTCTCTGGAAACACTGTTGAACATTAACTTGTATACATATTTGTCTTTGTGTGATGAAATTCGCTATTTTCCTTTCAGGTTACTGGTATTTTGTACTTGGGGTTTCCCACATGCTTTTAAAGAACAATAACACTTTTTGCACTTTAAACACAAACTGTGAATACTTTACAGTGTTGTAGACCATTTTCCAAAAGCATTCCATTTGAAAACATATGTTTTTGCCTACAGTTTGGCATGGCAGATGGCAAGTACTACGATACCCATGAGCCTCAGTGGTGGTTGGGGAAGAAGCCAGTGAGGCTTGAATCAGAGTTATAGCAAATTCAGAATTTTTCAGTTGAGAACAAAACATGTTGCTGTACTTGAATTCATCCAAATCTGATCTGGAATCTGCAACTGAACAGATTCACAGACAATCAAAATTGACCCGAGGACAACAGGAGGGTTAAGTTCTTTAGGACTAAATTTTCTACAAAGTGTCATCTTTAGCTGCAGCCACAGTCTATATGTAAAAATGGACCTAGCAAGGTGTGACTTCACCTGTTGGTTTCATTGGAACCAGTTTGAAGCCCAGAGTTGCAGTTTATGGTTGGCACCATCTTTTACATTTGGATCCAGGACCTTTCAAATAAAGGACTGTGGAATGTTGCCTTTCAAGCTCTGGAAACTCACCCCCTCTCAGACCAAAGTGAACACTAGCTTGCTTGGGCTAAGGTTGGCTACTTCAGCTAAATTGTGCTAACATAATCAAGTAACATTAAACTTAGTTAAATATTGTGACAATAGTCCAACTCAGTGCGAGTCCTGGAGCCAGGGAGAGCAGCAGGTGAACCAACCACAGCTGTCAATCAACGCCCACACAGCAGACATCAAAGCTACTGTAAGTCTTCAAATTTAATTAACGGAGCAATTATTTCCAAAATTACTATCAGCACACTTATAAGAGGGCCTGAATTTAGAGGTTGAGATGACTCACAGTCCAAAAACAGCCAAATATATTCAGGCAGAAGGTCAAAAACAGGCAGGATATAATTGTTTTCTGTTTAACCAAACTCAGTAACTTAGATATCAGCGTCATCTGCATCCAGATGTGTTTAGCCAACCCTATCACAAGACTAGCAGCAGGAGGAAACAGCCTAGCTCCATCAAAACTACGCTAAGTTCAGCGAGCAAAATACAACAATGCCAATTAAACCAAAGACACAAAGTTCTACTAACAACATAAATAGACATTGATTTTATAAACATTGCCAATAACTTAGAGTATTTTTCCAGATTTACACTAACTAGGGCATGTTTTAACTGTGCAACATGGTTTAATGTATACTAATCAAAGGATGCTAACAGCTAAACAGCTGACTTCTCTAAGAATCAGACATAATTGACTGCACCACTCATGCACTAAAACAGGCAAATCACCAATAGAAAGTTACATTTAGCTAAATATTAGTTTGAGATAGAAATTGTTTGTGATGTTGTTTATTCTCATTTCTAATGTCTGTACAAATTAATGGACATGTTAACAATAGTACACTATTTTAACTGGATTTAATTCATAACAATGTGCTTTAACATGTCAGAGCACAGTGTGTGTCCACATTGACAAGACAAGCTAATAATTGATTGGTGACATCATCAGCTAGTAGAGTAAATATCAGACCTCGTCAGTCTGTCAGATAAATTAGTCCATTAGAGACAAAACCGTCTCTGTTTGTTCCTTCAGTATAAAAGTTCATTTCTGATATCTGTCTCTCAGAGGAGAATAAGGGTATTTTTTTGATGAGAAGGAGATAAAAACATGTTTGTGTTTGTCAGGATGTCATCGGCTGGTGTTTCTCTTCTCTTGCTGTTTCACTCTGTCATGGTAAGTTAACACTGGTGGTAATGGTGTATTTCCAGTACATGCACACAACAACCCTATTCTTTGTATGACATTCAAGGCATCTAAACGCTTTCTATTACTTGTTTGAACTATGTTTTACTGTCTTTATCGCTGTTCTTACACCAGATTCATGCAAGTTGAAATATTCCGATCTTATTCTGGAGGTGGACAAAATAACAAATACATTATAATATAAAGTAATCCAAAACATGACCCCAGAGTTTAATGAAAACAAACAAGTGCAACGTTATATGTTTTACATAGGTAGTTGTAGTGTTCATGTTATTGTGTCCACCCCTGAGTATTATAATATATTGTAGTGCTGTACACTGGATGCTCTAACGGGTCAATCTAAATTATCAATTGGTTATCAGTTTCTTATATTCAATTTTGGTCAGTTTAGCTATTTATCTATAATTAGATTTTTTTTTTTAAACTACTTAATAAATTATATATAGTGTCTTCTATATTTTTAATATGAAATTCCTAATTTTATACGTCTGTTTGTCTTAAAATTGATTTGTTATTTTATAGAATTGTTTAGATGGAAAATACTGATCTCTGCTCCACTTTGTGAGATTTTTTTGTTTATTCATTCATTGAATTTAACTTTGTCTCTTGTCGTTGTACCGTAATTCATCTGCATTCTGTTCAAATTCTACTGTATTCTACTTCCTCCTTGCAGGTCTTTGCACAAAGCTCTACTCTTACAGTGACACATAAAACAGACGAGTTTCTGGGACCAGTCGAGTGTCTGGAAAAGAAGTAAGACGTGTCCTCTGATTCTGTCTTTTGTTGATTTGATCTAATGTTTTGTGCACATATTCAACTTGTTCTGTCTTTGTTTCTTATTGGGCAGGTATACTCGTGAATCATGTGACCTTGTGTTTTGTCCTCCATGGCAGTCTTGCATCCAGGGACGTTGTTCCTGTAAACTGCCCTACCAGTGTCCCACAGAGGGTTTGGCCTCAGTATGTAGTCGTGGCAACAGGCAGCTACGCTCCTATTGCCAGGTAACCAAATGTACTGTACTGTGGCCACTGAGCAAGGCACCAGCACCGCCAGGCTCCAGGGTTAAAATCCCACTGGAGCAGTGTCCAAAATGAACTTTTTGACTCACCTCACTGACTCACGTAATTTTCCAGGCGATGGCGGTTTCCTGTCAGTCCAAGAAACCTGTCATGTCCCACTTTGGAGAAACCTGCACAGGTTTGTTCTTAAAGATAAATTCACTTAGAGGAGTTTTACACAGTAGTGTCCTCGTATATTAGTCATATTTACTGTGACCTTCATCTTTCTCTCTTCAGCGGATGTACCGAAGTTCAGAAGTTCATTAGAGCAAGACACAGGAGTGGTCCGGCTCTTTGTTCCAAGCCCTGGAGGAGGTGGAGAGGAGTTACTGGTGTGTCAGGAGCTGTGGGACATGGCTGCCGCTAACGTGGCCTGCAGGGAGAAAGGACACCCACTGTGAGAGAAGATCTATTAAACAACTTGTAATACACACACAGTATACATACCAGCCTGTATAAAGCACATGGAAACTGTAAACACATGGGATAAATACAGGATGTGTTTATCTCATGGCCGCTGATTGGTTGACAGATTAAAATTGAATTTGGAGACATGTCAAACATATGAGTTTAAAGTATAAAAATGCATTATTTCAGTGTCCAGCTATTATAAGAGATTTTTCAAAATAAGATGGACTAACAGACAGACTTATACTTTAAAATCCACTCACAACTAAACTTTATATACAGTAATTATTTCATCTAGCAGGAACGGAGCTAAATTATATAAAATGTCCCAAAACAACAAACCTTTCCAGCTTCCCAGTTGGCCCAGGAGGTGAGCCATGTGTGTCAGATGCTCACAGGTCGTATCTAAGAATGAAACTATATATTTGTGAGGTGTTTTTAAAGATTCTTCATTAGGAACCAATGTGCTTGGAGCTGAGAGCCACAGACAGAGTAGGGAAGTATTGGGAGGCAGGCTAACACATCGTTGGTTTTGGTTTTTCATGATTTGTTGATGATAAGAAAAATAAATATCACCAGCCTCATCCTTTAACCATAACTCTAAATCATTGGCCATCCTTAGGTTCATAACAACAACACTTGTGCTTTAAGCTACATTACCAGTTAGCTTCATTGTCTTTGGTGGCCTGGACTTGGGGTCTCTGCATGGGTTTATAAAGAGCCAGTATTCAATTATGATTTAAGTAATAAAAAAAATAACCTTGTTTGCTCAGTTCTCAACAAAATCAGATTCAAATGGCCACCAGAGCAAATTACCATTTCCTTTTGTTTCATTCATTGAGTCTGACATGGCGTCATGCTAGCAGATATCTGTTTGAGGGGGATTATTTTGTACTGATTTATACATCTTGCCAATGTAATTTTCAGTAAAAACAGAAGCTGTGGTAGTGGCTGCTGAGAGCGGTTAACTTTGTCTAATGTCCATCACAGAACTATGTCGATTTACAACAAGTAGTACAGCTGTGAACATCTCATCCGGGCTGTTTTGCCTTTTTTTCTGTCACAATGTAGCCTGATAAGCACAACACTCAACATGTTTCAATCAATGAACAACCAGGATAGATTTTACCATTATGGTGATACTGAATTTTACCTTTATGTGTGTGTGTGTGTGTGTGTGTGTGTGTGTGTGTGCTCAGCGGTGCGGCAACAGCTGACACCTTGTCTTACACTTCCCTGGCGAGCCACCATAACGACGAACAGTTTCCGGACAGATGTGTGAGTGTCCGCTGCCAAGGTTACGAGAACTCCCTGTCAGAGTGTGTCATCTACGACAAGACCAACATTGACAACATGAATGTTGCCACGGCAACCTGTGTACAACCAGCAGGTTGGTAATTACAGACTCTGTTATGTTTTATACTGTTCTGTCATCAGTGTGACCTTTGTGTTGTGTTTTTTTGTTTTTGTTTTTTTTTGTCAGATGAGGAGTGTGACTTCAGGTGTGTGAACGGGAAGTGTGTGTCTCTGACTCAGACGTGTGACGGAGTTGATGATTGTGGTGACCGCAGTGATGAGATGTGCTGCAAGAGTAAGACAGAAAAACACTCACACACACTATACACACATCTGTCTATCTAGAAATCAAATCAGTCAAAGGCAGCTGGAGTTGCTGTAATAATAACGATAATAACAAAAAGCACATTTCTCAATGCAACAGATGAAAAAACTCATAAAAAAAAGATGCAAGAAATCGGAATATGAAAAACAAATCAGAAAGGAGACAAATCAAAGAGACACCAACTGTTAGTATGACTTTTATCTGACCCTATGTATTTTACTGATTTTGGGTGTTGGACATGTGACATAAACATTCCATAATCTGCATGTCATTTTAGATAATATGATATAGCCCTTCTTGGGGGGACCTTTAAATACAAATAATGGGTTTATGGTCAAGTTTGGAACTGTTCCAGATGTGGTATGTAATGATACATAATATGTTGTGAGGTAGCTGTCAACCACTCGATCGGAGGGCTCCCAACTGAATTAGTGCCTATGGAAGACCTATGTTATTCATGTGATAAGATACAGATGTGTAACCCCATATAAGCTATGCACCGATAGTGGTACGGTGCCCAGACCATCTTTGTACATGGAATGGACCCGATGGCCATCGTCTAATAAACGTCTTCAAAATAAGAACTTCGCCAGCTCTTCCTTTGAACGATATCATCACACATCCTTCCTTTCACCAACAAAAAAAAAGTAAATAAATGATCATTAATACTGTAGGTGAGGTTAAAAAGTTTCAGAGGTTATTATATACAGTATGTACATGTCTGAAAATGATGATAGTCTGCGTCATCAGAGAACAATAAAGTGATCATAGGTGTCAACAACTGATGGCAAAACAATATGATCTATAGATAGACCTCACCCACAAATTACATAAAATTACATAAAAAATAAAAATAAATACATAAATAAAAATTTGAGAATTTGTTTTGAATCCTTTTAAGAAAACTGTTATAAGCTTCTTTATATTCCCATTTATATTTATTACATATATATATGTTATTATTGTTTTCTTTCTTTCTTTAATCCTTTCTTTGATTTTTAGGTACTTTTTCATTTATTTTACTTTATCAAATTTAATTTTCTCTGATTTTCTGTTTTTTGTTCATCTATTTACTTATGTACTATTTTCTATGTAAATTTCTTTCAATATTTAATTACAATATTTTAATTTTTTCTGTTTTTT
This sequence comes from Thunnus maccoyii, assembly GCF_910596095.1. Taxonomy (NCBI): domain Eukaryota; kingdom Metazoa; phylum Chordata; class Actinopteri; order Scombriformes; family Scombridae; genus Thunnus; species Thunnus maccoyii. The sequence continues at coordinate 24,883,625 of NC_056554.1, forward strand.
TTTTCTTTCATCCTTTTACTCATTTATTTATTTTTCTGTTTCTGTCTTTTCTTTTTCAGGCAACCAGTAGATAGTTTGTGTGGATGATACTTTGTGTGCACTCAGGCTAGTTTTGGTGTTTTGAATCAGTTGTAGGTGTTTGATCAGGCCTGTGGACAGAGAATTACAGTAATCCAGACGACTGTAAACAAAAGTGTAGATGATGTGATTCTTCACAACACACATACACATAAACCCCTCCCCCCATATATATCCCCTGTTTGTTTCCCAGTATGAATCAGTGTGTGGGTCTTTATCTGTCAGAATGCAGGGATTGGGCTTTCCGCTGCAGCTTGGGTGTGTGTTTGCCTAAAGAGGCGGTCGGTGACGGACAGATCGACTGTCTGGATGGCGAGGATGAATCAAACAAACACACAGGTACTGAACTCACACACACACACACACACTTTTGAAGATACAGATTCATTCACTCCCATTAAAATTTTTGATTTTACAGAATTGAAGTGAGCAGCACATAATGAGGAGAAAACATGTTAAAATGGTCCAAAAAAATGGTTCTTTCACAGTTTTGAACAAACACAGACGGCACATTGTTTAAAGGTAGTCTACTGGTTTTATTTTTAAAAAAGTGAAAGAAGAGTATGACACCATTGCCATGGATTCATTGAATTAGCTTTGGGCTACAGCCACGTTTTTAAAAAAATATTTGTTTATGCTTATGGCGTCAGAGTCCCAGGTGTGGCGAAATACGCTTATTATCGCTTATAGTCTCTTGTTTCTGGGGCAGCTTTGAGTTGCGCCCGACACAGATAAGACCCACAGCGAGGTTAAACCCGTTCTTTGGTAAACTGAACGAAGCTTATTTCAATTAATCAAGACCAGTGCTGAGTCTGTGTCCACTGGGAAAAGGGAGGTTCTGTTATGCTTATGGCTTCAGAGACCTAGGCGCCAATTTACAGATTATGTACATATGGCAAAATACTTTCTGAGTTTTCACTTATTAAGTCATTAACCCGCCTGCTGTCCGGGTCAATTTCGACCCGGGACGACAACATGTGGACATTATATCCTGATATATATATACCCTTAATGGCTTATGGCAGACTGGTATATGTAAAAGTTCAGTCAGGATACTGTTTTTTGATGACAGCACATAATGACACCTCAAAATTGACCCAGGAGGACAACAGGAGGGTTAAGTGTTTAAGTGTTTATTAATATTATCAGATGGGTTTTATTTTCCATCTTATGTACATTTACATGTTTTTATGTTCATTGTATGTCTTTTTTGATGTGAAGCATGTTATTTCTTTTGTTGTAAAGCACTTTGAGCTGCATTTTTTTTTTGTATGAAAGGTGCTATACAAATAAAGTTATTATTATTATTACATTTTGGCAAATGGTCTCCATTAAAAGTCTGCTGAATCAGCTGTTAGCAGTTCCTGTTTGCAGTGTAGCCATGAATGTACAGACAACTATCACTGGATTACTTTGATACTGAAGAGAACTTAAAAATGTGATGATTCGTAGTCAAGTTCTGCAGTTGAAAGGAACATTTTTTTCCTTCCCTGATTTCTAAGCAGATTTTGGACGTTTGTCACACTGAATCTAAAAATGTGTTTCCTGTCTGTGTGTTCAGATTAAACTGAGTTAAGACTCAAAGAAAGAGTTTGAGTTTTGACACAAATTGCGCCTCATGTATTTCCCTCCGTGTCCGTCTGGAGAGTCGAGTGGCGTTATGGGAAGTGTAGGATCCAGTGTTTTGTTTTTTTTATCTTGACCAATACTTGGAACTAAAATTCAGGATATCTGACACTGCCGTTTCTTGAGATTCCCTAAACTGTATCAACTATCTGAGAAAATAGTGTATCTTTTCTTGTAAACATATTTTATTAATTTTCATTCCCCACAGAGCTGGCGACGGTGAACTCTCCTCTCACAAACACAGGTATGTCAGTAACCATGGTAACCGACTGACTGTCATGTAATCCCTTGTTCAAAAACACAGATTGTATCCAAAATCACTCCCTCGTTTATCATTAATCTAAAGCCCTTTTCAGACATGGAAGACGTAACATTGCTGCTTCACTGATCTGTTGAGAGACTTTCATGTTAATGTTGCTTCTGTGATGATGAAGATGATGATCTGTTGTTTTCTTTATAGAGTACATCTCTCCTAAAAATGGTAAGTTGCTCCTCATGCAAATTCCTCATTCTTTTATTTTTTTATTTGGATTCCCAACAAAATGGTCACTAGTCTTCCTGTGGTCCACACAGCAACAGCAGCAATAAAACAATTTAAAATCATATTGATCAATAAAACAAGAAAAAGCTGAACAAGGCAAATTTAAAGTTCAGAAAATAAATGATTTTAATGTGGCATGGAAATTAATGTAGTTACTAAAAAAAAAATCTAAATAGTGATTTTTATTCAATTATGGCAGAGTAAATGCAAACATAAAAATGCACTACTGTATTTATTACAATGTGTATTATATTTCACTTTTTTTTAATTTGTATTTATTTGGGCGTTTCATGTTTTATGACCAACATTTTATAGATTTTGGAAACACAAACAAAAAAACACATTCAAAGAAATAACTGAAGTACATAAAAAGGAAAGAAATCATGCATATATACCACACATACTGTATATTTAAAGCTGCAACATTTAGTCAATTAATTAATTAATTGATCGACAGAAAATAATCAGCAAAATTTTGATAATGGATCGATCATTTTGGTCATTTCTTAAGCAAAACGTCCAAATGTTTGCTGGTTGCAGCTTCTCAGATGTGAGGATTTGAAGCTTTTCTGTGTCATACATGTTAATAAACTGAATATCTTTGTTATTTTGAACTGTTTGATTGGACAAATTATGACATTTGAAGTCATCAGCATGAGCTGTGAGGAATTAAAACACTGACATCATATAAACAAATTGATTAATCAAGTAAATAATCAGCAGATTAATGAAAATAATCGATAGTTGCTGCCCTATACTGTGTATATATATATACATATGCATACATACATCATAACATATGCATTACTCAACCTAATTGATATTTAGGCATTTTAAATATTCCATGACTCTGTAACAAAATTCTTAAAATTAAAATGGTTCTCTGTAGCTGCAACAATTAGTCAATTAATTAGTCAATCAACAGAAAATAATCAGCAACTATTTCGACAAGACAAAATGCGGAAATTCTCTGATTCCAGTTTCTTAAATGTGAATATTTTCTGGTTTCTGACGTCAGGATGTCATCTTGGGCTTTTGGAAACAGTGATTTGTCAGACATTTTTCACCATTTTCTGGGATTTCATAGGACAAACAACTAATCAAGTAAAGGTGAAAATAATCATCAGATTAATTGATAATGGAAATGCAGCCATACAACAACCCCTGCCCCAAATAATACGTTTAAAAATCATTTTGAAATTGTTTTTGACTAAAAGAAAATGTCTAATTAATAAATAAAACTGCCAATTAAAATAATAAAACTGCCAGTAGTTGCAGTTTAAAAGATGTTTAAGCATGTTTCTGTAGAAACAAGGGTCACCAGAGCGCACATGGAGTCCAAGGTGAACTGTGGGGTTCCTAAAACAGCCAGAGACGATATCGAGGAGGAGGAGCTAGTAAGAAGCAGACGCATCAAGAGAGTGGTGGGAGGACAGCCAGCAGCGCCGGTCAGTTAGACACACACCTATATGTCTGTTGAATGTGATGTCATCATCTTTATGGCTCGATACTGATGACTGTGAACACGGTGGAGCTGTTATCTACTGACATCTGGCCATTCAACTGTCTGTTTATCTGTGTGCAGACTCAGATCCAGTGGCAGGTTGCTATAGAGATGAACAGGAGGTTCCAGTGTGGAGGAGCTTATATCGGAGGCTGCTGGGTAATCACCACTGCTCACTGCCTTGAGTAAGACCGAGTAACTTCCATTGAGGACGGGGCAACATGAACACACATGAACTTTTATTAAGTTATTAAGATGAGAGAAGAAGCTTAATTAACAAGATTAACAAGCAGCAGTGAGTGAGTTGAAAACTTTTTTTGAAAACTTTATATGTATATATATATATATATAATTTAAGGTAAAGAAGCGCTTGTGCAGAAGAGGCAGGAAGCTAAATGAGTTCTCCTCACAAGATCAACAGAATTACCTTACCTAAAAATAATGAGGGGTGAAAAGTAGTAGAGTGATGGTGAAAATAATTTAAAAATTACTATAAATAACAATAAAATTAATAGTCCCTTTGCAATAGTCATTGACAATAATATTCTTTTAACTCTTAACCCTCCTGTTGTCCTCGGGTCAATTTTGACCCGGGAGGACATCAGGTATCATTATGTGCTGTCATCAAAAAAACTGAAATGGTTTCAAAACAGTATCCTGACTAAACTTTTACATATACCAGTCTGCCATAATCCATTAACATATTTTCCTCTGATCTCAACTATAGTTAAAATAATTCATAATTTCTTAGTCAGGATACTGTTTTCAAACCATTTCAATTTTTCTGATGACAGCACATAGTGACACATGTTGTCCTCCTGGGTCAAAATTGACCCGAGTACAACAGGAGGGTCAATAAGTCTCTCGCCCTTCTCTCTCTTCCAGGCCCAACCCCTCTCTCTCCATACAAACTCCTGGTCCAGACAGCCAAACCAAAAAGTAACTATCGGTCTATCTACTTCACATTTATCTGTCTAATGTTCTGTGTAGTGAACCCAAATGTTTTAGCTGAAGCTTCTCTCTCGCCTTTCTCTCTCCAATAGGCCTAACGTGGCTGCTTTGATTGTGAAGTTTTCTCTTTGGAAGAGGGCGAAAGCTCAGGACTCAACCGACGTAGTTCCTGTTCAGGACGTCCACATCCACCCCAAGTATGAATACCTGTTTGTGTGCATGTACAGTATGTATTGTGATGATGGGCCCAACATATCTCAGTATTTAACCCAGAAAACGGCAGAATATTAATTAGATTAGGTTAACATAGTGCTTTTTGGATAGCACACCGGGATGAACTGTCAGTATGTTGAGTTTTGGCTACTTCACTTTCCAGAGGAATTTACAGCAGGTTGTATGAAATCACTGAAACAAAAATGTTTAAAAGCATTGAAAAAAAGGGATATTGATTCAGGGCAGGATGTTTATTTTGATCAGTCACATGTGAACATCATGCATGAAAGAAAACAATTTTGTATTTTTGTATTTTATTTGAATCCTGAATTACAGTTTGATTATTAAAGCAAAAGATGGTCTGATCTGAAGTGAAGTCAAGTTGTAAACCTAAAGAGGTATGAGAACAGATTTATGCTAGCTATTATAAATGACAAAAGAGCTAGACTCTAAATATTTTTTGTACCTGTGAGAGTGATGATATCAGATAAATAAAGTATAGTTTCGTCAGCATAGAGTGAAATTTGATGAGATGTTCATTTTAAAGTTGCGGATGAAATACTGCTCATAATTATGAGATTACGGCCTAAAAAACAAAGACAAAAACACCAGGGAGAGTAGACAACCCTGTCTGATGGATTGTTGCAGCACTCAGGTGTAACATAGCAAACTCTTGCAGCATTTATTGAAGCAGATATAAGCAGAGAAACATTTTAAAGCATTACTTTAGGTAAAAATGAGATCAATAATATAAACTGTAACTGTAAAACATTAAAGTCACACTAAAACTAACAATAGTTCTGTAATGTCTTACTCACCCTCTTATTCAAATAAAGGTACAACCCCAACACCCGTGAGAATGACATTGCTCTGGTGCAGCTGATGAAACTTCCGTTCAGTGACGAGTGTTTGTTGGACAACTCAGCAGTCAGCCCTGTCTGCGTTCCCTGGACCCCCAGGCTCTTTCATCCCAACCACACCTGCACCATCTCTGGATGGGGACAAAATGCAGGTAAAAGAGCCCCTGCATTTAATCTACTTCCAAACTTGTAAAGAGTAGAAATCCAAATTCAAATTCAATTCAAGAAATTTATTGGCAAATACAGGTGAGGCTGAGAGGATGTTTGTCATTAGCTTTAGAGGAAGGCAAGTTTTGAAGAAGTAGAAATGTTGACTTGTTGGTGGCTCAAATGGCAATCCATCTAATAGCCATATTAGATATTTAACTCTAAGTAAATATTTTACTTTAGATAAACATACCAATCAACCAACACTGAGCTGCTAGCATGGCTATAGGTCATATTAGGTGTGAAAAGTTTGGAAGTTAATCCATGTGCCTCAGGGTGATGGTAAAAGTAGAAGATAAAATGAGGAGACATAATGTCACCTTTCTAATTTCTTTAACCTCTTATTTTGTTACTGTTCTTTTTATTATTTAATTCTCATTCTGTCTCTGTGCCTGGTTAAATATATCTCATTGTTATCGTTGTATTTTTGATTATATGTGTTTTTTGATATTGATATGATATTGTTTTATGGTGCAGACCCAGTTGAGAAATTATGAACACTTAGTGTATTATATACGAAGGTTTATGCAACCTGAACTAAACAGGAGAAAGTAAAGAAATGTAAAAATTGTACTGTTGTACTTTTAAAATTTACTAAAATCGAATATGATGGTCAGATCCACTGTAGTTCTGTTTCTTCTCTACCTTCCTTCTGGTACTGATGACTAACTTTTCTGTCTATAGGTGGCAGACTGTCTCAGGTCTTACAGTGGGCCAAAGTTTCCCTCATTGAAGACTGTCACAGATTCTACAATGACCGCATTAAACCCGGCATGATCTGCGCAGGTAGGTGTGGTTGTATCCTGGTGCCTTTAAGTGGAGTTGTGTTCAGTTGTGGTGTTACCATCCAGAATTTGGCCCTCCCAGGAAGAAATCAGCATCAACGCTGTTTTGATGCATGGGCTTACCAGGGCTCAAGCCCTGGTCCCAATGATATCAAGGGGCCCATAAGGCTCAGGAAAAAAATAAAATAAAATTTGCAGGGAGGGAAAAAAAACTCCTGCCTCCTTTGTACGTTTCTTTGTGATGTCTGGATTTAGAGCGAAATTAAATATCACCTAGTGTTTAGTATCTCTGCTGCAAGATGAAACTGGAGGTGCCGTGTTTGTTTTTTGTGGGCCCATCCATAAAAACCAAATGCCCGGCCAGTTACTTTCCTCTGGCGCCGAGACTGGTTGTTTTTAGTGTGTTTACGAAACGAGTCCATTTGAAGTTTGACTTTGTGTTTGCAGGGGATCTGGACGGCACTGTGGACGCCTGTCAGGGGGATAATGGAGGCCCTCTGGTGTGTGAGGATGAACTCGGTGTTTCTTACTTATGGGGCATTGTAAACTGGGGGCAGAGATGTGGCCAGTCGCAATCACCTGGAGTTTATACACAGGTAAAATACGGAAGTGTGGGGGAATAAACCATACCTCTCTTTATGCTTTAATATGTTAAAGGAACAACATCTTGTAAATCATCAACCAAGGCAAACTGATTGATTTTTTAATGTTGAGATCCATTGCAACAAGTGCAAGTATTGTTAGTCGGACTGATTATATGATACAGTAATATGAATTTGAAATGTGCCTGGATGTGTAGAACAGCGTAAGCTTAATGGTTCAACCTTTTGGTTCAGAGCAATACATTTTGACAACTGCTTTATCTATTGCAAGATTGATATGAAATATGGAGTGTATATTCATGGTCTAAAGAGGTTACATCTTTGATTTATTGTCTCCTTCAGGTCAAAAACTATATTTAAAAGCCATATTTAGAGAAACTTTTTGGGCATACATGCTGGGCGAGTAGCTGTCAAAATAACAACTTGCCGTGTTTGAATTCCCCATCAGTCATTGAGGATTGATTTATCCATTGGATGTAACATTGGATCAATCCTGGTGTTGTAGGTGAATCTGTGATCTTTCCTCTAGTGACACCATGACACCAGCTCATACACAAGAAATGTTAAAATCTCACAACAAAGTTGTAATCTCTTTACAATCCCACATACAGTGAAATAGTGTGCCTTTAAACTATTCGCACTTAATGCAAATATCTGGAATAGTAATATTAAACTGATGTAGTCTAGTTGGTGTTATGTAGGTGCCCATCAGCCAATTGTATTGTAGCAGTCTTAATCTCATATTCACAGACTCACAGTTTGTCTGTGTGCCTCAGCACATATTGCACCCCAGTCATCCAAGGAAATATCCTCCTGTATATCTTCCTTCCAGGCTTTTAACCGGTCAGGAGAGGATTCAGATGACCAGCATGTCATAAAACAATGAAATACACCCTGTAATATAACATTTATCAGAGATCAATCATTCCATTTCAGAAAGAGGTGGAGGAGTTAATAATTGGTTGCAGGATGTAGTTATAAAGCTTCTATTAAGTAATATAAGTATTTTTAAGAAGTGGCTATTGGAAACATGTAATCAGATTTTTATCTTGGAACATATCTCCTATTTTAGTTAGACCTTTGATGGCCCAACTCTTCCTGGTTTAAATTGGTCGTTTCCCCAAATTGGACTAAAATGGGACATTAAGGAGTTTTCTCCTAGCAATTCTCAAATACTGTACCAGAATTTCATCTCAATCTCGGAAGATTATATTCAATATAAATGGGTTAGATGTTTGCTCCCTAAGCTTTTTAATATTTGTAGAGTACATGTATGCTGGGATTGGCTGTGAGAAGTAAGTAAGGAAAAGTAATACATAATAGCGCACAATTGCACGGCCCAGTAGTACCAGTGGAAGTTTGGAAGTTTGAGTCTCCCTCTGTCAAATGGCAAGTATAATAATGTCAATCATAACCTGTGTCGTCTATTATTCCATATAATAATAATAATAAATAATGGGATAATGACAGAGGTAAAGGTATATTTTGAAACAGGTACAATAATATTACAGAAATTGGCATATTAGACCATCTTTCTATTAATTCATAAGAAATGTTAAAATCTATTTGGGAAATTACTATGAAATTTACTGAGCACATTCATGCTTCCCAGAGTTTAAATCCTTTTCATTTTAGGCACTCCATGATGTTTTCCTTAGCGCCATCCTCAGGACAAGATGTCAGGTTTTACATAAAATAACACTTTTATTTATTATTTATTTATTTTATTGACTCTATGACCTTTCCTCATAGGGGGGCATTAGTAGGATTTACAATCTTGTTTTGTAAAGAACTACTTATTAATCATAATCATTTTTCTTCCAGGTTGCTCATTACTTTGAGTGGATCAGACAACAAACCGGCTGGCCTTCTGTGACCAAGTTCAACTCCTAATAACACACTCACATAACAAGCCACATAGGGATTACATTCATATTTTACCTTGTCTTCAGCTGTGTATTGATGTAATTCTAGCTTTCATTTCTCATGTTTTAGGAAATTATTGATTTGTTTCTGACAGTTATTTTAACCATTTGCTCTGGATGTTTTGTGTGGGTTTATTAATGTACATTAATTAAATATTGTGTTGTAATTTTGTAGCATTTAATATACTGTTATTACCTGCTTGATCTTATGTTTGGTTGCATTATTTCTACTGTTAGCATTATTCAGGAAGCAAACTAGTACCTGCAAAGCTGCCAGATAAAAACATGCTTTATCTGAAAGAACAACAGTGACTGTCTCATAATTACTCATAAAAATGGTTGAATTTCATGGAGAAGTGATATTTAGTTTCTCCACACAATCCAGTTCATACCACAGTACAAACATCAGACAGACAGACTGATGTTTAATGTACCATCCAGGTATTCACAATATGAATGTATGCAGATGATGTAGTTTTATTTATTTGTGGAAGTATGAAACAGGGAGTGGCTTAGAAATTAACCGATGCTATGTCAAATATCTGAATGGTACGTTGCCTCTTCATTTCACCTAAACATTACCACATCATGTATTTCAGCCATGCTACCAGTATGGCTCTACGGATGGCAATGTTTATCTGTTGGTCTGTCCACCAGTTTGGTCCAGACTAAAATATCTCATCAACAATTAGATGGATTTCTATTAAATTTTGAAAAGACATGCATGGTCCCCAGAGGATAAATCCTAATAATTTCAGTGATCCTCCTCTAGCGCCACCATGAGGTTAACATGTTGTTCATAGTGAAATATCTTGACGACTATTGGATCAATTGCTATGAAATTTGATACTGACATTCAACAGTAATCTAGTATAAATTCTAATAACCACCACAAGGTTGACATTTTTGTTTTTATTGAAATATCACAACAACTTATGGGTGGGTTGCCGGGAAATTAATAACTTGTCATCTGACATCATCATCAGGAAAAACTTTTTATTGTCCACTTCTTTGGATTATGACCAAATACCTGCAGAACTTTGTGTCACTAACATGCTAAACCAACATGGTGAACATTTTACCTGTTAAACATCAACATGCTAGCAATGTCAATGTTAGTATGTTAGCATTTAGCTCAAAGCACTAATAATTGCACTAATGATAATCCAGTAATCATTGATCATTTTAAGTATTTTATGGTTGAGTTTTTCACTAACTTTGGACTCATCATGCCTTCCACTGCAAAACACATGTATACAGTGATTCTCTGGTCCCAAGCTGAAGTTTCCATATTAAAACCAACAGACTTACTCTTTAAACAAGCGTTGCTAGTACTTTTTAACAAACCCAATTATTATCACCACTGTCATATCATTCTGAGGTAACTTTTGTTTAGTAAGGAAAGTTTCAAACGGTGTATGGATTTGTGTCACATATTAAAGATCCTCTTCATTAAACTAAACTGTTTCCATGGTAACAGTTGTCCCATTCAGATGCCCACAAATCTGGACAGTCAGTTTTAGATTGTTAGGAAAAAGTGTTGTGGTACATTTCCTTTGTAATATTTTTCATCTACTTTGTCAGTTTTTAGTTGTGTTGGGATTAAAGGTGAAAATTAGCTCTTGTGCTAAACCAACACATTTATGATGTTGTAACAGATTGATAGATGTTGTAAAATTTCAGTATTGCTTTATGTGCATTATCTCCAGTAAATAAACAAATGAATAAATAGTTAAACTCCTAATAACACACTCACATAACAAGCCACATAGGGATTACATTCATATTTTACCTTTGTTTCTGACAGTTATTGAATGAATAAATACACGAACTGACAATGTCATCAATTAGTCATTGCCTTGTCTTGCCAGTTATGACACACAAACACACATTGATTCATCTTATTGATCGTGTGTGTGTGGGTGAGGAAAAACCCAGATACCAGTAACCTGAAACAACAAGAATGAACTTCACAACTGAAACACAAATATGTGTTAGGTTCAAATGTAACTTTGCAGCTGGGAGGTCAGGGGTCTAAGTCAGACTTCCTCCTATAGACACGTGCAGATTAATTATATTGGAAATTAAATGGCCAGGAAAGCAAAGATGTTGATACATAATAATTGCAGCTTTGTGATATTCTCAGTTAAGTATTTTGAAATGCTCTTTTATTGATACAACGTTGAACATTAACTTGTTTTGCTTCCATCCATCTATTTATCCTGTTCAGGGTCGCAGAGGGTTGCAGCTTGTCCCAACATGCAGAAGCCTTTTTTCCAGCATTTTGACACATTTTGACTAGTAGGAACAGCAAAGGTGTTATTACTATGTAGTAAACCTCAATAACTGACTCCTGAATGTATGGCACTCTTGCATTGTTTGCGCAATATTTGTTGTTGTTTTTTAACATATATTTTTAGTTTATGTTGTTACATTTGTGTTGGTTGAATTTCTATTGTTTTTGTATAATTTCTTTTTTTAAGTAATATAAGTTATACATTAATAGACCATCTGTTTTTCTTCTTGTATACGTCGGGAGGTCACAGTGGGGAAACATTTCATTGCCATTGGTACGTTTAATGTTTATGTGACCAATAATAAGTAAATGTAAAACCTAACCTAAAATTAACAAGGGCTCCATTTTAATCAGGTGTCCCTGTGAACCATGATAAGGTGACAGTGAGCAATTCATTCAAGTCATTGGGAAGGTGTGTCCAAACTTTTGACTGGTACTGTATCTCAGACTTTGCTTCATTCAGCTGGATAAAGTTATTGATCTGATCTCTGATATATTTAAGAGAGTCCCTCGTCATTTGGTTTTGGTGCATGTATGAAGGCTCTACTGTGCCCACTTCAATTATTAATGAGTTAATTGTTAATTACTATAAATTAATTTGAAGCTACGTAAGATTTCAATAAAAAGGGTAACTCATTCAAACATACATGATGCAATCAATAAAACACATTGAATGTTGTGATTGAACATTGTGCTCTGAATTGAATATTAAATGAGGTTGTTAATAGTTCCACACTATTTTTCTATCATGAAGAAATGTATTTTTAAAAGTTGCAGAATTTAACAAGTAACAATTCCAAGTACTTTTATCACCTGCATAACAATTACTTTTACAGTATTAAAAAGTTATATATCATTTGCAAAACAAGTACTTTTTCAGCGATATAAAGTTGTATGCCAGAATGTGTTATATCAGGACCCTGAAAATGAAGCAGCAAAGTGGAATTCATTTTACCATTTACACCTGTAACATGTAAAAAAAAAAAAAAAAAAGAAGGACATTAATGTTTATTATTAACACCTGCAGGAAAATGAGTCTCCAATTCATCTGACTTGCATTTTTCTCATCTGTTGAAGGAAACAAAATGCAGCCAGACAGGTCGGATTTAAACCGCAACCTTTGGCACTGACCACTGAGCCGCCCACATATTTGTGTTTTCCCATATGCACTTAAACAACCCCAGCTCTTTAGTGACTGTTGTGTGACATTTACAGTACATGATCAGTCAGCTGGATGAATCAGGACACAGGCTATGTATACACGTGTGTGTCCACATTGACAAGACAAGCTAATGATTGATTGATCATGTCATCAGTGAAGAGAAGAGATAATCAGTTTGTCAGTCAAACTGCTCACTTACAGAGAGAATGACTGGCTCTGTTTGTATCTGCAGCTCTGCTTCTGCACTGCAAAAATAAATTTTATCATTAGTTTGTTCTTTCTGCCATTAGTAGAGATTAACAATATTTTTTGGCCGAAGGGAGAAAAAGAAGAAAACGTTTTTTGTGAAAAGCCAGTTTGTGTTTGTGTTTGTCAAGATGAGATCCACCAGAGTTTCTCTTCTCTTGGTGTTTCTTTTCGTCTCTCGTTCTGAAACGGTGAGTTGACTTGCGTTCTCCTTTACCTTGTTATTTAGAGTGTTCAAAAACATTCCATCACTTTCTTCTTCTGTATTTTTGAAACTTTTAACTGTTTTTATCACTTGTATTATGTAGGATTTCCAATCCAGATCAGTAAGTTTTCAGAATATATTGTATGTGTGTGTGTGTGTGTGATGTTGCTTAGTGCAGGAAAAAGATGGTTTGTAGAATGATATTGTGTTGTATGGTTACAGATGGGTGCATGAGCGTAGATTTGGGTATGGAAGGTAGGGACATGTCAAGATTTTGCTGAAATAGTCTACTCCCTCCCAATATTTTTACCAATCTCAAATGATCTTGTCATTTTAACTCCACATAACGTTACTGGAAAGATCTATGCAGAGTTGACAGATTTTGTATTTTCAGTGAAAAATAGTGCTATGATATAGAGTGAAAGAGATGAATATGGGGAAAACTTGACTTGATGATCTGGCAACCCTCAACCTCAAGCTGTACACATGTTGTCGTAGCTGCACAGCAGTAGTGGAGTCAATGAGGAATGGTGGTTAATCTGATGCTGTTAGTATTTGTAGTTTAAACATTTCAAACATCATGGAATTAAAAAGTTCTTCACAGGACAAAACTAACATCAGTCAGTTGATATATTTAAATTTCAGCCGTTGTTTTAAAAGTGTTGCTCAGACTTGACCTCATTTTATCAAACAACTTTATTACTGTGAGTGCAGGAAACTTGGTTTGTAGCCAAAATCAACAAAGTGTAAGAAACACAGAGCTGCTGAATCTCAGGTCCTGCAGCACATTACCTACAGATTTTTATGTATTTATTGTCTTGTAAACTTTATCTTGAAAATCTGTCATGTCAATTATAAATACAAATTTTAGTCTCAGTTTTTCAAGAAAATTAGATGTAAATGTCTGTTTAAAATCACAGTAAAAATATCCTGTTTTAGGCAGGTTATATCAGCAAATACAGATAGTGGAATATATAGTGAACCTTTTGCATAGTCAGGTTCTTTATGTGTGTATGTGTGTGCATGAGAGAGAAAAGACAGACAGACAGCAAGCACACATACGCAACAGTTTACTTTGGCCGTCTGACAAAATGTGTCCCCACCAAAGTTAGAACCAACACTACGGCCTTGGTTGAGTATACATGTAGTGTTCCAGAATATAATATACTATATTATAGTGGAGCATGGTGATCTGTATATAGTCTGTATATGGTTCAGTGTAGACCATGGAACCACCAACAGTTCTAGGTCAGACGACAACAGAGACCTAGATGAGAGGTTTAGAAAGGTCAGATATGTAAGAAGGGGGGCGACCCATTGACCCATTGCCTTAAAAACAAACAATAAGATTTTAAAATCAATTTTAAACTCCACCGGAAGCCAATGAAGAGAGGCCAGAACTGGAATAATGTGGTCTCTGTTATTATTAATGAGTTAATTGTTAATTACTATAAATTAATTTGAAGCTACGTAAGATTTCAATAAAAAGGGTAACTCATTCAAACATACATGATGCAATCAATAAAACACATTGAATGTTGTGATTGAACATTGTGCTCTGAATTGAATATTAAATGAGGTTGTTAATAGTTCCACACTATTTTTCTATCATGAAGAAATGTATTTTTAAAAGTTGCAGAATTTAACAAGTAACAATTCCAAGTACTTTTATCACCTGCATAACAATTACTTTTACAGTAATAAAAAGTTATATATCATCTGCAAAACAAATACTTTTACAGTATGTAACACTTTGTAACACTTTAACAGGACCCAATCCAACAACGCACCTCCACGGTCATCAGCCCATACCCTACAACCCCTACAGCGCCTGAGATAGATGAATTTCTGGGTCCAGATGAGTGTCTTGAAAAGAAGTAGGTGCTCCTTACTCTCATTGGCTGGGCTTTTTCCTTCTGCTATTTTCTCTCTTTTAGTTTCTATGACATATTTCCACTTATCCTTTTGTATTCTTACATTCTTTATTACTTATTGTTGCCATTGGTCAGTCAGTAAAGAACCTAAAGGCTGCCTTGTCTGACAAACACTGCTACGGAGTGGTCAGTGCAGCAGAATCAGACAAAAAGTAAACGCGTTTGTTTACTAGAACATTGAAGAAGTCTTTATTGTCTTTGTTAAAGTATTCTTCATCCCTGAGAGCTGTTTGTCTCTCACTGAATTTCCATTTCACATCATCTGTAATTCATTAATAATATGTGTGTAAATAAAGTCAAATTAAGGTTTCTCATCCATATGATCTGTATTTATATACATATATTTATATATACATACATATATATACATTTATCAGGTTAACTCGTGCATCATGTGACCTGGTGTTTTGTCCTCCATGGGAACGTTGCATTAATGGACAATGCTCCTGCAAACCGCCCTATCTGTGCCCCACTGAGAATGTCCATCCAGTTTGTGGAAGGAACAGTAGGAACTACCGCTCCTACTGCCAGGTAACTCGTGTGTAGGGTTTGGTATCAACAGCTGGTCTGGAATTGGGGTTAGTCATTTGTAACAGATACATAGTTCTCTAATCTGCTTATCAGTTTCTGAAAATGTATCTACAGTGATGATTTTCGGACCTACTGAGTTCCCATCAGTATATCTCTTTTCAAGAATCAGAACCAGGATTTGATGTGGTATCGATCCTTATTACAGGTGTTCATTCCTGGCAGATTACAATAGGGAAACACATAGATCATTTGTAAATGTAATTGGTTTTGTAAATGAAACTTGTATCATTTAAGTGCCAAATTTTCTTTTTTCAGTGTTAATATGTTTTCCAGGTGATGGCTGTCTCATGTCGGACCAAGAAACCTACCATGTCCCACTTTGGGGAAAATTGCGGTTTGCACTCATACATTCAGTTCCTTGTGATATTTTTGGTATCACTGTCATATTCCTACTTATTGCCAATATAACCTTTATGTCTCTCTTACCACAGAGGCTCAAGGGTTCCGCAGTTCAATAGAGTCAGACGTAGGAGTGGTCTGGCTCTTTGTTCCTGACACTAAAGGTGGGGAGGATTTACTGGTGTTTGAAACACAGTGGGACATGGCAGCTGCTAATGTGGCCTGCAAGGAGCACGGGAACAAACTGTGAGAGGAGATATATTTACATAATGCAAATGAATAGTGTACTAGCATTTATAAAGTCACAAAAAGTAGACCATAAACTTATAGGATAAATATACATTTACAATAACTGGTAGCCAACAGTAGCTCCATCCAAAATGAAAAAATATACTTTCTAACAACTCCAAAGCTGTCATACTACATTTTGCTAAAGATGTACAGTATACTAACAATGAGCCTTGTGTGCATGCATGTGTGTACAGTGGTGCAATGTCTGTGGGTTCCATGCCATACATCGACTTTGTGGTCAATTACCAATCTAAGGAGGTCCCATACAGTTGTGTTACCATCCGCTGCCAAGGTTTTGAGAATTCTCTGGCTGAATGTGTGATCAGCAGCAAGATACAATGTGACACAATGAAGGTCGCTACTGTAACGTGTTATGATGAATCACAAGCATCAAAAGGTCAGTAAACACTGATTCTACTCTAGTCTTTTCTATCTGTGCCTTCAGTAGATTGTGTTTACTGCATGCACAAAATAAATCCATATTAACTACCCACTATTTGGGTATTGATGACTGTGTAAGTAAAATTCTTGTTACATCAGTCACTTGTGAATAACAACCCAAGATACCTTAAGTCTTCCACTCAGGGGATCTACTCATTTTACCTCTTTTTGTCTGGCGTCAAACATGGTCTTAAACTTTGGGGTATTTATCTTTACCCTGACCCCATCACATCAGCTAAAAGCTGGGATGTGGAAGTTCATGGTCCAAATTAAGCCAAAAGGACGCCAGCATTCTGTGTAAAGGAGATTTTAGATTAGCCTTACCAAACCGGACATTGTCCAGGCATCCTTGATATCTTGTCCGTGAATATGCCAAACAGGAGAGTTTATCTGTGATCATCCAGACTCCTCTGGCTACCTGAGTGTCTGTGATCGTTTAGACTTGACCGTAGGGAGTTTTCATGGACCTATCACATGTCTGGCCTCTCATCTGATACCTGCTTTCCTTGGGCTCCTGATTATTTTGCTTTAAGGACCAATGAGGGACACAAACCTCTCCACTATAATCAGGGTATCATTTTTTTTTTTGTCTGTGTGTTTCAGAAGCGCGTAACTTCATGTGTGCTAATGGCAAGCGTGTGTTTCAGAACCAGACGTGTGACGGAGTTGACCACTGTGGCGACCGCAGTGATGAGATGTGCTGCAAAAGTAAACAAAACACATGGACATAAATGGATTTAATAACATCCCATCTTTCACAATGAGAATTATTATGTGTGTCAGATTGCAGGGATGGTGGTTTCCGCTGCAAAACAGGGGTGTGTGTGCATAAAGATGCAGTTGGTGACGGACAGATGGACTGTCTGGATGGCGACGATGAATCAAAGAAACACATCCCTTCTACAGGCAAGAGATACATACATACTGTCACACAGACATTTTTAAAACAGTTACCCAAACCTCATTTCTTCACAATCAATTCTAGAAATCACTGAAACTTTTGAAGGATTTCTGGTTTGTTTGTTCACCTTCAAAAAAGGTTTAAAAATATGACGAACAGTCTTGATAGTTCTATCAGGCTTCACCTGTTGTCAGCCCAGTCGACCCAACAGACAGACGAAAGCAAAATCATTTCAAAAATGACATTAAAAGTTACATTTTAAAAGTGGTAACATAATGTTGGGGGAGTTTTTCGGGCAATTCTGTCTTTTCTGCATCCTTGAGTATTTGGGTTTCTTTGTTGGTTTTTTTGTTATTAATTTTTAATATATTTCCACAGAATCTCCCACAGAATCAAGGGTGTCTGCCCGACGACTCAATCCCTCAGAACCAGGTACTCCTGTAACTGAGTTGTACACAGCAGTGATTATAATGCTGTTGTTGGTGGTGTTGATGATGTTTGTTTTTTTTCTTTATTTCAGATTATATCTCTCCCAAAGAAGGTACGTACCCTCATGATGGACAATAAGTATACTATGTGAGTAGCAGTTGGTGACACTTAGGGATGTCACCTAGTAATATCAGAGGTCGTAGTACACTGTATGGCCAAAGGTACTTTTCTTTGGGGTCTGTTTTTCATGGTCTCATGTGCGCCTCTTAGTTCTGATGAAGAGTATTCTTAAAGGACCAGTGTGTAGGATTTAGTGGCATCTAGCATTGAGGTTGCAGATTGCAACCAACTGAATACTCCTCCCCTCAACCTCGCCCTTCCAAGCCTGTAGGAGAACCTACAGTGGCCACGAAACTTACAAAGGTCCTCTCTAGAGCCAGTGTTTGGTTTGTCAGTTCTGGGCTACCGTAGAAACATGGTGGTGCAACACTGCAAGCTCCATGGTAGTGGACCCTCTCCCTATGTAGATATAAAGGGCTCATTCTAAGGCAATGAAAACACCATGATTCTTATTTTCAGGTGATTATACACTTCTTAAAACATACTCATGAATATTATATTCCATTTCTGCCAATAGACCCCTCTAAATCTTACACACTGGTTCTTTAATGCAAACAGCTTGTTTCTCTCTTTCCTGCACAAAGACACCCCCATAAAGAAATGCTTTTCCCTGTTTGATGTGGAATCAACCAATCACCAGACCAAATCTGATCACAGCTGGATATGAGTTTCAACTATGTGTCTGTGTGTAGAAATAAAGGCTAGCAGAGCGCAACTGGAGTCAAAGTTGTACTGTGGGATTCCCAACGCGGCCACCGTGGACGATGAAGTAGTGGAGGAGCGACGCAGCTCTGGCCGATTCAAGAGAGTGGTGGGAGGAGTCCCAGCCAAACCGGTCAGTTAGAAACACACCTGTTCGTCTCATTACAGTTACCAGTACATCTTTTAAAGCTACTATCATTATTATCATCACTGTGTATATCAGTGGTTCCCAAACTTGTGAAGGTTTGGGAACCACTGGCTGATATAATATTCCTATGCTGGTGTACTCACAATGTCATGTACGTACATGCTGTTCATTTATTAATATCCCGTAATAAATGGCACATACTGTATTTTTCTTGTAGTTTCAAATATAAAGTGTTCTTGTTTCTTTCCACAGACTCAGATCCAGTGGCAGATTGCTCTGGAGGAAAACAAAAAGATTGACTGTGGAGGAGCTTATATTGGAGGATGCTGGGTCCTCACTGCTGCTCACTGTGTCAGGTAGGGCAAGACTTTGAGGTAGAGGTAAAGTTAGAGGAGGTAAATGATGATGCAGTAGTATTAGTATGAAGTATTAGTGGTTGTACCTTATTGGCCTGAATATAAGACGATCCCCTCTTTTCTTTCTAACCAGTCTTGTTGAGACTTTCTCTGTTTCCCAGAGATACTAAATGAAGAGTCCTCATTCTTGAAGCCTTCAAACATGAAATAATGCTCCTTCCATGAAAGCAGAATGTAAGTCCCACATTTGTGTAACAGGTCCATCGGTCGCATTTTCACATTTTCTCCTGTTAGGCTCGTGGAAATAATTTTCTCTCACTGTAAGCATTTTTCAGACTGTCTTTTCAAGCTCCTCATCATGACATTGTGTGACGCTGGTAATTCTTTGTTGATGATTCTGCAGTTAAGCCCTCGGGAGATGCTTCCCACTCATTTCTACTCGTCAGGAATTTATTTCCACCGTAGCAGCACGTTAATGAGTCATCACAAACTCCTGAAGGTTAAATTGGGCTAATGTAACTCCACTCAACATTTAGGCTACAAACAACCCATAATGCAACAGATACATAATTGTCTGGTCCTCTAATATAATACAATTTCTAGGAAAAAAAACATTGTCTTATATTTGGGCCAATATTGTAATTGCAGTAGTTGGGTCTTAGAAAATAAAGTAGTTGTAATGGCATTCACAATCATAATAGTACTTGTGGGGATAAAAGTAGTAGCAATGGCAGTTGTAAGCAGTGTATTTTTAGTAGTTAAACATGTATTAACAGTATATAAACATTTAATAAATGGTTTATAACAAACTATAATGTACATACAAGTACATTTTAAGTGTTTGTCAGCAATTATAACTTCTCCCATGAAGACATATTTTATATTATTAAAACTGCATTATAGTGTGTTATAAACCATTTATTAACAGTTTGTATACTGCTAATGAATGCGAAATAGTGGGACTTAAAGTGAAGCGTTACTGTGATGATAATAGTGCCTCATCCATGTCTCTTTACTAGGCCCAACCCTTCCGCATTCATGGTGAAGTTTTCTCTCTGGAAGAAGTCTAAAGCTCAAAACACGACTGACATTGTTCCTGTTGCACAGATTCACATCCACCCAAGGTATCTATCAATTTATCTAAAATCAATCATTACACATACTTTATGTGAACATTAATATTAAAATGATGTCAATAGAGTAAGCAAAAGCTACCTTTGAATGATGTCATGCAGGTACAACGCCAGCAACTATGAGAACGACATTGCTCTGGTGGAGCTGAAGAAGCTTCCGTTCAGGGACGAATGTGTGTTGGACAATCCGGCCATCAGCGCTGTCTGTGTTCCCTGGTCCTCCCAACTCTTTCAACCAAACCACACCTGCAGCATCTCTGGATGGGGACGAAACAGAGGTGTATACATTTTACATGTACATGTCCAGCTTTCATGTCAACCACAAGAAGAACTATAACAATAGCGCAAATGAGCAGGTTATTATACCCAAGACTTCTAGTAAAACTATGTAAAAAAATATGTATACATAATTATAAATATGAATTATTTTTATACATCAAGTGGTATGTTTATAATCAGATTTTCCACTCAGATGCAATATTCAGATTTTTTTTGAAAAATAATTTTGATAATAAGCCCGATCTGTATGTTTATATCATAAAATTGCATTTCATAGAACAAAATTCTTGCCATGTGTCATAATTGTTACAAATCACTACAGTAATCATATGGCAATTATAAGATATAATGTATATGATATATGATAAATTCATCATATTTATTTTGTGGCATGAAATGCATTTAATAGCACTAAAGTTGTGCACAGAATAAATTTTGTTCCAGAAAACATGGATTCAAAATGAATTTTATGGACTATAAGCTACATAAAAAACTTCATATGTTGCACCATGGGTTATTTATTTTATTTATTTATTTATTTTATTTTTGTTCAGCTTGATTTGATGCTTAAATAACAATGTCTTTGTTCATAGAGGGAAAAGCAGCTCGGGTGTTGCTCTGGGCCAATGTATCCCTCGTGGATCAATGTCAGAAGTACTACAAAGATCGCTTCAAACCGGGCATGATGTGCGCAGGTGAGTGGTTGATGATCTATATATACACTCAAACACACAGCTTTATGAACATTGTACAGGTGTAAATCTGTGTGTGTGTGTGTGTGTGTGTGTGTGCGCAGGTGATCTGGCTGGCAGTGTGGACTCCTGTCAGGGGGACAGCGGAGGTCCTCTGGTGTGTGAGGATGAACTCGGTGTTTCTTACCTGTGGGGCATCGTCAGCTGGGGAGAGAGGTGTGGCCAGCCAGGATTCCCTGGAGTTTATACACAGGTAAAATACAGAGAAAAACACCTGTGTACATATATAAATAGGGAAAATACATATACACATATACAATATACACAGAAAAAAAAAATCATATATACATAGGAAAATACATGTATACATATGTAAGCATGGAAAATACATGTATAAATGTATATATGCACTGGAAATAAACACAAATATACAGATAAGTAAACCTATATACACTAAATAAATACATTTATACATATGTATATGTACGCACATATGCACAGGAAAAATACATGTATACATGTATAAACAGATAATATACATGTATATATATATATATACACAGAAAAAGAACACAGTATATACATAGGGAATATATGCATGGGGAAAATATACATATACATGTATACAAATATACAAAGAGACAATACAAGTATATCTATGTACACTGAATAAATACCGTACATGTATACATGTATAAACAGGGAAAATGCATATATACATGCATGTGCAGAGTAAAATACATATTTATAAAAGTTAAACAAACATACACACAGTATATACAGAATACAGGAAATACACAGACACAAATACTTATACAAGTGTAAAATATATGCTGCCATTATAATGGTTTCACATACAGTGTAATACAATATACTTTAAAATATATGATGCACAGCTACTGTAATTGTACTGTTGATTATATATGATTAATAAGGTATAATGTATGTACACTTGTGAGTTTAATAGATGTTCAAGATTTTTGATCTTGTATATTTATATCTTACTGACACTTTGTATCTAAAATATGAACATTTTATTCATGAACTGTAGAAAGTAAACATACACAGAAAATTCACATGGCTTCTTTGCTAATGATTAGCTAATATTTGATCACTTCAATGTCAGATTTCAATTAAATCAAAACAATTATTCATCCAGACAGTAAAATATTATTACAAACAAATTTGTAGCGCAGTTAAATATTACATGGTGACACTGTGATGATATGAATTCATCTCTCTGCCTCTCTGACAGGTTGCTCAATACTTTGAGTGGATCAGACTTCATACAGGTTGGCCTGCCGTGACCAGGTTCAACTCCTGATGAGCTGACCACACACACACACACACACACGCACATTTGTACTTATTCATACTCAACTAATCAAAGTTGTGTATTGATTAAAGTAGGATTTCCCTGACATTTCACCTTTACTACGGCTGTGTGATGACGGACACTTTGATTACTGTGAATAAAAGTTTTAATTGTTAAGAGCTGAAGTGTTTTTATTGTGAAAAAAGATTGTCTACATTAAAGGTTCACAATTTTTCAAGTGTCTTATACCAACAGTCAGGAGCACAAATGAACATTAAAGCTGTTTTTCTTGCTGTAATCATTCCTCCTGTTCATACTGACCATTAGAAGATCCCTTCATAATGACCTTACAATGGAAGTGATGGGGGACAAAATCCACAGTCCTCCCTCTGTGCAAAAATGTATTTAAAAGTTTATCTGAAGCTAATATGAAGCTTCAGCGTCCAAATGAGTCAAATCAAGTAGATATCTTTCAACGTTACAGTCTTTTTAGTGCCAAAGTTCCTCTTTTTGTTACTATACTTCCACCTGCAGCTCAACAGGGAAACACTGTCCGAGGAAACACAAAGAGGGAATTTGATGCTAAAAAGACTGTAAATGTGTCAGATATCCACTTGATATGATTAACTCAGACTGCTGAAGCTGAATAGAAGCTTCACATCAACTTTGGTAAATGCTTTATTTTACATTACTTTAATTTTATATTAATATCCTGGTAATTTTCAGGTATTTAATGGTTCATTTTCAGGACATTTCACAGACAGGGTGGTGCAATTTGGTACAAAGTATAAGAAACAACTTTAAAAAGTGTTAAGTTGGTTTAGTTGGTAATTTTTCTTTCACTGACAGAAAGTTTTCAGTGTGTAGATTTATGTGTCACTAACATATCAACTTATTAGATCATTTCATAAAAACTCTATAGTGGGCGCAGTTCCTGTATACTATCAAATTTACATCACCCTTTGAAAGAAATATCATAAGAATTAACAGTTATGCAAGCAGCTACTTTTAGATAATTATTTAAAAAAATCTAATATGCTTTGTCTATGTCTATGCTAATGTGAACTGTCAAAAATTTACTTTATTAAGCCAACTTAAAAAAAAATTTTCTTACATTTTGTACCAAATTGCACCACCCTTTCTGTAAAATATCCTAAAATTAACCGTTACATACGTGCAAATTACTAAAAGAATTTCCAGGAAATCAGTATAAAATTAGGGGACATGTAAAATAAAGTGTTAAACTTTAAATGCATTTTTGCACTAAATGACTGTGTGGACACACTGTGAATTTTGTCCTCCATCACTTACATTGAAAGCACATTTGAAGGATCTTTTAATATCCAGTATGAACAGGAGGAATGATTACAGCGAGGAAAACCTCTTTCACTGTTCATATGGACACCTGACTGCTGTTTTGACTCCTTTAAATCGCCTGGGTTTTTTTGCTGGTTGTATTGGTATTTAAATCGGTCAAAGCAGATGGCGTCCACCTAGAGTCGGGTTCTGCTTGAGGTTTCTTCACGTTAAAGGAGAGTTTTTTCTTACTCATCAAGTGCTGCTCATGGGGGGGATGTTTGGTCTCTGTGAATTAAAGAGTACAGTCTAGACCTGCTCTATGTGAAAAGTGCCCCGAAATTACTTTTGTTGTGATTTGGCGCTATATGAATAAAACTGAATTGAAAAATATTACTTAGTGTTCAATAAAATGCCAATAAAGCATGTTTTCCTGTTTGTATGGCTAATAAAATAATATTTGTTCATATAGCTTGAATATTACATAAGCTGCTAATCTGTTTCTACAGCTACCATGTTTTCATTAGGTAACAAAAAGACTTAATATAAAGTTATGTGTACATGTGCAAGATTCATTATGTCAAATATTTTTAATGTTTTTTTCAAGAGGACAAAAGAAAGGGTTTCGATGTATGAATACTTTAATATTTTGACATTTACTTGACAGATATCCATAGAAAGCAGAAAAAATTATGCAGGGGGATGCAGAAAGATTTTTTTTTTTCCACTGGGTCTTTGATGAAACAGAAACCAACATTTTTCAGAAACACTGCGTACAAAAATTATATTTTATGTCACATAAAAAAAGACAATTAGGTAAAATGTCAGTTGGCTCTTTGAGGCATCTGATCCACCGGCTGCTGCAGCTGAATGGCACTCCTCAAAGTCCTGAGATTACTCTCCACCTGAACACACAAACACACAGAGTTATAATCATTATTATGATTTCTGCATTTTATTTACGTCAGATGCGAGTTTCAGATTATCTGTGAAAGTTTGATGAGCTTTGCTGCTTGTGACATGAGAACACACAAACACATGCACCTGTTTATAAAAGATTTCCACTGTAGAGCTGAAAACATCAGATCTGTGTGGAGTGATGATGAGGAGACTGTAACCTTCCTCAAATGAATAGATGAAACAAACAGAAACGTCATATTTCCATCATGTTTTCCATCGTTAGAGTTTTGACCGCCACTCTTTAAATAATGTCATCTCGTTTCCTCTTCTTCTGCAACGGTTTAATGACACTGACCGGAGAATTAGCGCCACCTGCTGTTTATCTGCTAATATTCACACAACAGCAGTGAATGAAAACAAACATTCATCTGCATTTTCTTTTTCTACAAATTTCCCAGAAAAATTTCTGAGTAATTCGCAGATATTTAACAATTAAATTCTAGGATATTTGACAGAGCAGGTGGTGCAATTTTGGTAAAAAAAAAAAAAATAAGAAACAACTTTAAAAAGTGTTAAATTGGTTTATTTGGTAATTTTACTTTAAATGACAGAAAATACTTAGTTTTCAATTTACATATTAGCATATTGGGTAGTTTCTTAAAAATTCTATAACGAGCACATTTCCTGTATAATACCAAAGTACAAAACGCTTTCAAAGAAATGTCGGAAGAATGAGCAGTTACACAGCAGCTGCTTTAAGGAAATTATTGAATACACCTAAAATGCTGATCTTGGGTTAAGCAAACAAAACTACACACTGAAAACTAAATATTACACAACACAGTTAAAGAATTGTCAAGAGTCTAATTTATTAAAACATTTTACAAAACATCTATGTATGAAACCTCAAATAGTCTATAATGACCAATTAAACCAACTTAATCCTTTTGTCGGTTTTTTCGTATAATTTATACCAAATTGCACCACTCTCTTTGTAAAACGTCCTAAAAATTAACCATTAAATATGTGCAAATTACTACAAATATTTCCAGGAAAATCAGCATAAAATTTGGGGACCTATTATTGAAATTCTGTTTGGATGGAAACAAACATTCATTTTTAATTTTTTCTTTTTAGAAACTCAGTTAGAATTTGCACTAAATCAGTAATGTCATGGCTTGAACACTGCATCGCTACATCACAAAAATAGTAAGTCAAAAGCAACAGTATGTATTTTTGTTGTTGTTGTAAAAAGTCACATTATGTGCTATGTTTAAGAGGGGAGTTTGACATTTTGGGAAATACGATTATTCAGTTTCTTCTTTAGAGTCTGATGTTCAGATTGATTCCTCTCTCATGTCCATGTACACTTCATATTAAGCTACAACCAGCAGCCAGTTAGCTTAGCTTAGCATAAAGACTGGAAACAGGGGGAAACAGCTAGCCTGGCTCTAACAAACAAACAAACAATAACCAACATCTTTAAAGCTCACTAATGAACACGTTCTATCTCCTTAGTTGAATCTGTACAGAAACACAATGTAAAAGCATCAAACTTCTTACTCTTAAATTTTATTATAAAGACATTCATGCCCCTTTTCTTCTTCTGCCCTTTAAAGCACTTTGGTAACTTGCTTTTTTTGTACAATACTTAATAAACAAAAATATGTTTCCTATTTCATTTTTCTTTGATTCTACATCCTTAAACATACTTCAAGAACATAATATATGCGTGTATGTGTGTTAGGGATGTACCCAAATACAAATACGTTATTTGGCAAAGCACAAATAGTGGGGTTTTTACAATTATTTGTTTTCAGGAAAAAAAACAAAAACATGTTAAATACCAGCACACAGGTCGGTTACATCACTATCTCAGTGTCTCTCCTCTGCTCCGCTGTGACGTCTATCAGCAGGTCTCAACGAGGGGAGTCACATCCACCTGCTACATGACGCACATTTCCTAATTTGGACATCACTCCCGCAGTTGAGAGTGTTCCCCAGAGATAAAGCTGAACTACTGACACAAATGAAATGCTCCCAAGGGAACACTTCATGAACACTTATTGTAACTTTAATTTTCTAGGATTTTTAAGCCTCTTTCCACTTTTATTCAAATACAAATACAAATAATTTTGCTGCCTCAACAAATACAGATACAAATACTGGGCTCTCTGCACATCCCTAGTTTGTGCGTGTGTGTGTGTGTGTGTGTGTGTGTGTGTGTGTGTGTGTGTGTGTGTGTGTGTTCATCACCTCTGCCAGCTCGTCTTTCAGCTGGTTGTATTTTTGAACATCAAATTTGTGATGAGATGCTTTCTGGTGGAAGAAGTTGAGGAACTGACGATCTCTCACATCTGGGCAGATGAAATCCTGAAAACACACACACACACACACACACACACACACACACACACACACACAGCATCACAGTACAGAAAGACACATTTGTGTGTCAGTACTTGTGAGGAATACTAACTGAAGACAGAAAAGTGTAAAATATGTTTGTTTTTTACCTGTTTGGTGAGGACGTAGTAGGCGAAGAAGAGCATGCTGGTGCTGTAGGTGATGAAGTAGGTGACGGGCTCCATCACGTCCCAGGCAAACACATACCTGTTACACACACACACACACACACACACACACACACACACCAAAACATGTCATGATGTCATGTGACGGAGAGCTACCTGACTGATCCAGCTGTAGTAAATGTGTGTGTGCATGTGTTCATCATCACCAGGTGAGGTAAGCCAGGAATCCTCCCTGCAGTGACAGGTAAGCGAGCCCCACCCATCCCAGTAATGATGCTCTAGACTCCGCCTCCTTCGCCATCTGGACTCTCACCTGTACACACACACACACACACACACACACACACACACACACACACACACACACACAGAGGTAGGTGTAGTAGTAGTAGTAGTATCTAGAGTGTAGTAGTCAGTGTGTATAACAGCAGTAATATTAGCAGTTTTTGTAGTAGTACTGCATGTTTAGTACCGTCTCCAGTGGCTGCAGCTGCTGTTTGAGTTCGTCCTGTCTGATCATCAGCTCGGTGTGTTTGAGGTGCTGCTGCTGAGGAAGAGTCAGAGCCGAGTGAAGCAGGTGGACCACGTACTTCATATCATCCAGACCCAACACGTGTTCATGAGACGAGCCTGACAGACACACAGACACAGCTGTAAAAATACTTCCTGGAACACATATCAGTAATCCTGGGAGAAGACCTGAAGGCATCAATGCATGTACAGCACATGTATGTCCTCATTTTACATACATTTAACTAACAGAACTGAGTTTAACCTCTACCATTAAATGTATAAACATAATTTTCTGTATTTATTTATCTCCATGAAAATGTCTAGAATATTTTTGTGACAGCAAACCAATGAAATATGAATTATAAATTGCTTCAAATTTGACATTTTCTGGTTCACACACTTTTTGTCCTCCAGTGCATCACATTTCAGGTTGTTTAACAAGCCAATTTATGGTCCTGTGAAGCACTTTGTGAATTTCATTTCCGTGAAAGGTGCTATACTAAATAAACTTATTATTATTATTATTATTATTATTATTATAGTAACAATTTGATGTGCCAAACCTACCCTAAACCTCTCCAAAATGGCTAAAATGTGCTTTCAATAATATTATTAATATCAATAAATAATGTTTTTACGTGCTACTACTGCTAATGGTCTTCTCCTACCACAAGCATAACACAGATACAGACACACAGGTTTTACCTGGTCCAGGTGAGCGAACGTTGTATGTGATGTCATTGATCATGAGCTGGAAATCTTTATTTAAAACAGTTTCCATACAGGTGCATGAAGAGATTCTCTGTCCATCTGAGGAGAAGAAAGGAAAAGGAAAAAAGTGACATTTTTAGAGAGTGGAGACTCTTTTTTCCTCTTCTCACTTCCTCAAAGGCCTGTTTAAGGGTTAAAACTTGGCTTTAAGGTTAAAGTAAGAGTTACAAACTGAGGAATGTGGATGTAGTGGACGTGTGTTTGGTGTGTTTTGTACCTCCATTGAGCAGGGCGGTGGCATGCACCCCGGGGTCTTTGGCTGTGATGTCACGCAGCAGGTCGCCCACCGTGGTCAGCATCGGTGTCAGAATGAAGCGACACTCCCGACCTGCAGGGAGTCGCAGAGACAGGACGGGGCGACCGAAGCTGTAACGAACAGAGGCATCTGAGATAGAGAGAGAGAGATTTACATAGCAGTTAGTTCATTCATTAAACTACACAGATTAAACAAGTGAGATATCTTGTGTTAATTAGTGAGTTTTAGAGGAGCTGGTAGGTGTATTTTTGAACTTTAGACAGAACCAGGCTGGCTGTTTCCCCCCTGATTCCAGTCTTTATGCTAAGCTAAGCTAACCACCTCCTTATCTGTACTGAAAACACTGACATGAATTTTGAAAGATGAGATTTTACCTTTGGATGGAGACTGGCTGCTGAAACTGGAGACAACACAGGCAGACCAGACCGGACTGGACTGAGAGACAAACAGAAATCATTATATTCACAACTCTGACTTTTATTTACACAAGAGTCACATTGACATGATTATGATATGACTGGAGAGTATTGTTCTTGCAACTGCATTTATAGCCTTTTTTTTTGACTCAATAATAGCTTAACCATGTCATGTGACGCTACTTCAGTACACTTAATACATTTAATATCCAGGAATTCACATTACAGACATGACCGCTGACTATCCCCTCACACACTGATTATATACTGTAAGATTTAAAGAAAAAGTTTAAGGAGGAAAGAGAAACACACAGAAGCAGCACAGGCATCAGGTGACAGAGAGACATGAACACATTTAAAGCAGGAGGCAGAAAAATGTGGTAAGATCAGACTCACTGCTGTAACTAGATGAATTACTGTTCTGTAAATATTTTAAAGGCACAATCTGTCGTTCAAATGTAAACTAAAGGACATCCTAAAAAACAAAAGTCAAAGCACAAGATTAAAACCTGCTATAAAAGGACTAACATATCTTTAATACAGGCATTAACACTACACAACAACTCTATTAACATGATTATTTCTTCAGCTGTTTAAAAGTCATTGACCTCAGTAACTGTTGTAAACACAGAACTAAACTGACAGATAGTTTCTGTTATGAAACAGAAAATGTTGATTTGTGAACTGTGTGTAATTTGTTTGTTCACAGTTCATTTGCACCTTTATCTTTATGCAAGTGTCATTAAGCATCATAAATAAAACTTAAGTCATGTGATTTGAGAAATGGTTTTGCACTTTTATCTTGATCCCCTAGTGTCATTTTATACTTATTTTATATCTATTCTTGTCCATAAATGTATAATTTATTCAAAACATTGAGTTTTAAAAAAGTCATTTTATTGCTTGATTATTTATAAGTATAAGTTTTTCAGGTGTAAAAATAGTATTTGGTCTCATTTATATGCATATGGAATATGATGCAGATTTGGTGTGCATTCATGAATGCTTGAAATAGGTTAGGGGGGCCCCCAAACAAGATTTTGCAAAGGCCCCCCAAAAAGCTAGAAACGGCCCTGGTGAGCAGGAACATTGTGTTCAAACACAGAGCTGACTGAGGAGAGTCAGTCTGTCGGAAACGAGACGACACCAAAATGTCTTTCTATAGATACATTTTCACCAAAACACTAAAACTGGGTTAAAATCACTTTTTGTATAAAGTTTTTTTGTCATATTAATGAGTTTACAAAGTAAATTGGTATTTAATGGGTTACAGAAGCAGAGAAAAACAAAAAAACAAAAACATGTTTGTTGCAGCTGCACATCATAACAGCTCAGACAAACATGTCTCTGTCATGTCCTGTCCTGTTGTTGTGACTCAGTGCTTAGAGAATGTACTGCACTAGTACCAGCAGCAAAACTGATGTAAAAGTTTTAGTGGTAAAAGTGCTGCTGCTAGTTGTAGGATACAGGAGTAATCCACTAAATTTTCAGGGGGAAATACTGTACTTTCTACTCATCAGAACTTTGTTTTTTCTTCTTTCCTCTCCCATTAATCATCTCATGACCCCTCAGATTTATCTGCTGACCCTTTGGAGGGGCCCGACCCCTAGGTTGGGAACCACTGGACTAAACTAGCTAACTGTATATAAAGTAGTTGAAACTAGCTCCACCTCCAGCAGCTACAACAGTAACATGCTGCTCTAACCCTTCAGTATTAATCTACATCAAGCTCATAATACTTATGTACTTTTTTTTAAGTAGGATGTGAGTACTACTCTGCCTGATTTTAATTCAATCAATAAACATGGATGCAAACTGTAATAAAAGCAGCTCTCTGTTGATCTTTACACACACACCTCCCCAGACTGTGAGTTCATACATTTAGGAAGTGCCTGATTCCTGTTCCTGCTGTTTCTTTCTGATAAGTTTAACTCACCGTGTAGATCCGGAGTCTTGCAGGTCGAGAGCAGCTGAAACTAAATCTGCAGAGAAATCTGGACACAAACATGATCAACGCAGTAGTCCAAACAAAGAAATCCTGAAGATCTGAAGCCTCTCTTCAGTGTCGTAAACCAGCTGACACGCCAAGGCTGGGGGTTTGAAATATGTGTTGGGCAAGTGGAAACAGGTTTCATGACATTCTGAAAAGCAGGAAGAGGAACAGGGAAGTTAACCCTCTCCTGACTGGTCCAGTGAGATGTTTAAAGCTGCTGAGTTCAATTGCAGCTGAAACTGACAGATCCAAACAAATAGTGGTGGTAGAAGTGGTGGTAGAAGTACTCAGATCCTTTACTGAAGTAAAAGTACCAATACAGCAATGTAAAAATACTCCATTACAAATAAAAACCCCTCATGAAAAATTCTACTACAGTAAAAGTACATAAGTATTATGAGCTTGATGTAGTTCAAGTATTGCAGTAAAAGTACATAAGTATTATGAGCTTGATGTAGTTAAAGTATTGCAGTAAAAGTACATAAGTATTATGAGCTTGATGTAGTTCAAGTATTGCAGTAAAAGTACATAAGTATTATGAGCTTGATGTAGTTAAAGTATTGCAGTAAAAGTACATAAGTATTATGAGCTTGATGTAGTTCAAGTATTGCAGTAAAAGTACATAAGTATTATGAGCTTGATGTAGTTCAAGTATTGCAGTAAAAGTACATAAGTATTATGAGCTTGATGTAGTTATAGTATTGCAGTAAAAGTACATAAGTATTATGAGCTTGATGTAGTTAAAGTATTGCAGTAAAAGTAGTGGTTTGGTCCCTCTGACTGATATATTATTATATATGACATCATTAGATTATTAATAGTGAAGCATCAGTGTTAGAGCAGCATGTTACTGTTGTAGCTGCTGGAGGTGGAGCTAGTTTCAACTACTTTATATACAGTTAGCTAGTTTAGTCCAGTGGTTCCCAACCTAGGGGTCGGGCCCCTCCAAAGGGTCAGCAGATAAATCTGAGGGGTGGTGAGATGATTAATGGGAGAGGAAAGAAGAAAAAACAAAGTTCTGATACACAAATCTGTTTTCAGTTTTTGGACTTTTTCTCTAATCTTTGATTTTTGCTGAATTTGAACATTTATTGAAATGAAAGCATGTGAGAAGTTTAGAGGGAAAAATCACTATTTGGTGGAGTTGTTAACAACTCATAAACATGTGAAATGTGATCCCGACTACACACTGCTTTTTATAAGACGTCAAGAGCCAAAAAGGTTGGAAACCACTGGTTTCATCTTTAACAATGCGTTGTATTTTAAAAGCTTGTTATATTATCCATTGTGTCAAATCTTCATCTGAAAAGTAACTAAAGCTGTCAAATAAATGTAGTGAAGTAGAAAGTACAATATTTCCCTCTGAAATGTAGTGGAGTGGAAGTATAAAGTAGCATCACATGGAAATACTAAAGTAGAAGTACCTCAAAACTGTACTTAAGTACAGTACTTGAGTAAACTTTCCACCACAGCAAACAAGTCAAATCTAGAACTGTCTTCTAAACATAATTATTTCCTACTTCATTCCCAGAAAAATCCCAGAAAATACTAGCAGAGAGAGAAGCAGCATTGATCACATTATTTATTGAATATCGACCAGATTCTGTAAAAAAACAACTTTGAAATGGTACTAAAGTATGCTCGACCCAAATTCAAAATGTTCAGTGCAAATTACTTTATTACCCTTCAACTGAACATTACTTTAGACTCACCTGAAGATAGAAAACTAGGAGGAAAAATTAAAACAAAAATAGAAATAAAGTTACAATTCCTGTTTATTTGATGTCATTCTTCACACTCAACTCTTGTGTGCTGAATACTACATTAGTTAGTATTTTAAATTCATTATTGCAAGAGTGCACAAGTTAAACAAGAGAGGCAAAAGTCTTAAAGACATTCTTGTCGCTTCAGATTTGAGAGGCAGCCCTGCAGTCCATGATAACCTGAATTCTCCTGAACACAATGTGCACTAAAGAGTTCAGGCGTCCCCCCTCAGGACAAAATTCAAAATTCAGATTTCAGAACACAAAAGCACTATTAGGAGACAGGATCTAACTTCTCATGCAGAAAAACATTTTCTACAATAGAGACCACAATGTCTCACTCTGAAAGTGAACTGCAATAAGCGAGGTGGCTTCTGGATCTGTTGCTTTTAAAACATGAAGCGTTTTGGAAACATAAATTAAACACACTATCACTGAATGAAGAGCTGGACTTGAGGTGTTTCCTTATAGGCTCAGTTTAACTGTTATTATTTAGCTTTGATACAAGTTGTTGGAAATTATACTGGAATTTGATTTTTTTTTGTTTGTTCTTTTCACTGGATTGATGTTTTTTATTTAACCATAAGATGGCGCCATAATGTGTAGAGCAAACAGGTAACAATACATGTGACACAGATGATGGCTTGATTACTGAGTCATGTAATTATACTACACAATGCCTTGTGTGATGTTTGAAAATGTATAAAAAGTGGTTTTCAAACAGCTATTCTTGTTTGTCCCCTGATGAAGGCGTGAGCTTTGATTCGAACATTGTTTAAGTGCAACAGTTTCTCTTTCTGAGTAACACGAAGAGACTAATGTAAACTTTAATACCCAGCATATTGGACAATTGTAATGTTCTTCTGTCTGTCAACACAAAAAAGTTAAATCAGTTCCAACTGATTCAAAACTCAGAGGGAGAGAAAATATTACTGTTTTAAAGCCTCCAGCTTTCATATTGATTCTTTTACTTGTTTTTCAAGCACTTCACAGTCTGCCAGCAGACTGATCTGCCTACCATGTGTGAACCCGGATGGCCCCTCAGGTCCTCTGGAGTCTTTTAGTTGTTTCAAAAACTTTCTGTGAGGCAGCTTTAAGTTTTAATGCTCTGAGCCATTTGAACAGTCTGACGCAGATCTGAGGGTTAGGGTGTGATTAGTGTTGACATTTTCAAACTTGAAACATACTCAGCCTTTCTTTCAATCATTTATGTTATTGTATTCATGTTTCATGTATTCATGTATGTTAATGCTGTGAAACAAAATATTAGAAACACTTTTGAATAAAATACACTAAAGTGCACCACCACCACCCACTACGACCTCAATAATGAACATAAAGTAGAATTATCACTTTTCTGACAATGTCAACAAAAACTGAAAACGTATAAAATAAAAATAAAAATAGAATTTATGGCAGAACTGTTGCATTAGATTGCACAGGTGTTCATAAAAGGGCTCAGTTAGTGTACGTATGCTGGGAGTGTAAACTTCTAATCACTGCACTATGGATACAACTACAACCACTGGAGGTCAGTAAAACAGATATTATAGTTGCTCTGTAAGGTGAACATTTCACAGATGAGCCTGCAGAGTCTGTCATATGTCAGCTTGACAGTCGGGATCTGTCTCATTGCTCACATCTTGAAATGCCGGATTATTTCACCCTGCAGGGAAGAGCACAACAAACATATAGTGTCATCATCACAAGCCTCTCATCTGTTGTCTTGTCAGTCCTTGATAAAAACTATATTTTAATAGAACCAGCATGTTGATTTCTGCCCTAAATATAATATATATATATATAACTATGTAAGAATAATAATAATAATAATAATAATAATAATAATAATAATAATAATAATATACTTATACATATTTAATATATTTATCTGTAAAAAAGAGGACATCAGATTATTAAGTAACTCATAAATTGATAAACTAATTAGACAATGAAAAACAGGTTCAACAAAACTTCAACGTTAATGTTTTTTCACTCTGTAAAGCACTGAATTGCTTCTGTATGAGATTCTGTTGTACAAATAAACTTGACTTGACATTAATATATGAACACATCGGTGTAGTTATAACTGGATTTTTATCACTCATATTTATAGTTTAAGGAGCAAAATAACAATATCAAATATAAAAAACAATTATAACACTGTTACACTAACCAAATAAAAAATAACAAAGAACAGAATTAAAAATTTATTTAATTTTTTTTAAATTGTGTTAAATTTTATATATTTACAATTTAAATTCAAACAAATTTACTGTTACTGTAAAATTAATTAGTAAAAATGATCAAGTTGACCCCACTTATCTGAACCACTTAATTAAAAGTGAAACATTTAGCAGTGAGATACATTATATCAACTGATAACTGAAATGTTCCTGTTTGCTTTGACTAATTCGGTTACACTGGACTAATTTAAAACCTGTGTGATCTCACGTGCTGTTACATGTCCAGCAATACCACCACTTCCCCAGATCACAGAAATAACACTATGGGTAAAACTTCATTATAATAAATAGAAATGATCACCCAAACTACAAATAGAAGACAGAATGTTTCTTTAACACAGAACTGAATACAATCTTTCTGACCTGAGAGTCTGTAGACCAGCAGACAGCAGCTTCATGCCTGATTTCTACAGTTTGTTGTCACTCTGATCCAGCTCTCTCAAATGGGAGGGGTTGGACTTCAGAGCTGAGGCCAAAAAGTAGCAGCTGCTCTCTGACAGGCCGCAAAAACTCAGTCTGAGCGAGGAACAAAACATGAAGTTAAGAGGAGACAGTCATCACAGCTGCGGAGGTTTTAAATACAGAAATTTACATGTGCAAAAAGGAAACGAGAAACATAAGTAAAAGACATCACAAACAACACTCAGTCTCTTCAAACTCTGTGGAGGATCTGAGCAGCCTTCCAAAAATGTACAAAGCAATGAATGAACTATTTAACAGAACAATAAATAATGTTGGAGTTAAGAGACTTTATAAATGAATGACTTTATGAGGATCATGGAACATGTTTCAATAATCAACAATGGGGGTAAATACCAACATACACAGCTAACATCAAACGTGTGTTTATGTATGTATGAATATGAATTTGTATATGCAGACTAGAAATAAATTTGAATTCTAAAAATACAGATACAGCATTTTATCAGAAGCTAAATATGGTTTAATAATAACATTGATGCCAAAATGTTAGATGGGATATAATGAAAGCCTCTTTTAATCCTATTTTGGTTGTTTCACCCAATATTAAACATATTTTCAGAAATTGTAAAAAATCATTTTTTGTTTTGTTTTGTTATACACAGTATATTCATTGTTTTCTAATTTATTTAAAATTAATCCAGTTTTTATTTGTAAATAGTGTTGCATGTTATGGTATGTTTTTTTTAATGTTTGGTCTACATGATGTAGTGAGTGATATACATATAGTTTTTTCCCCCTTTCGTATGTTAATATTTATGATTTCATAAACGGCCATCTTTAAACTTGTGTATATTGCCACAAAGATCACCTTTGTGTGTATGTTTTCTTCAAGATGACTGTTAAAAAGTACAAGTATAAAAATAATTATTGGAAGTTGTCCTTCAATTGATCAAATTATAGCCCTTCTTCTCAAATCAATAAACAAAAATATTTTAAAATGGATGTTGAACTGGACAGCATTAATGTAGATTAATATTCTTCAGTACTGGATACATGGAAATCATTTACTTTAATACATTAATCTGTAAAAACAGAGGACATCAGATTATTAAGTACTTCATAAAGTAGACAATTAAAATGGTTTCAAATAGAACTTTACAGTTAATGTTGTATCACTATGTAAAACAAATTGAATTGCTTCTCTATGAGATTGTGCTTGATGAATAAACTTGACAGTAATATTTGACCCCATAGATTGAGTTTAAACTATTCTTATTCATTGTTTAAGGAGCCAAATAACATCATCAAATACTCAAAAGATAGTAGTTAACCAAATAAATAATAATTAAAAGATTAATTAAAAATTGGACTCTCCAGACCAGCAGACAGCAGCTTCACTCCTGAAACCTGCAGTCTGTTATAACTCAGCTCCAGCTCTCTCAGGGAGGGGGTGTACTTCAGAGCCGAGGCCAGAGAAGAGCAGTAGCTCTCCAACAAGCTGCAGTGCCTCAAACTAAATGAACAAAATGCATGTTGCTGTGAAACTTCTGAGTGAGATACAGTTTGTCTTTGGTTAGAAGTGTACATAATATTTACAAACTGTCTGATTTTTGCCTGGATCTAGATCAAGAACTGATTCCTGAATTTTAACATGTGAATGTAAATGTCTGTCACTGAATATTTTAATGCAG
Source organism: Thunnus maccoyii (assembly GCF_910596095.1). Taxonomy (NCBI): domain Eukaryota; kingdom Metazoa; phylum Chordata; class Actinopteri; order Scombriformes; family Scombridae; genus Thunnus; species Thunnus maccoyii. The sequence continues at coordinate 24,921,299 of NC_056554.1, forward strand.
ATCCAGATCCTATACAGGATTCATATATTCACCTCAGATACACATTGTAAATTCACACATCCATTCTTGCATACTTCCACTACATGCACACATTTATGCATGCATACATACTGATTCCTAGTTACATGCATGCATATCATATAGAAGAACATTACATTAATGATAAACTTACATTATTATTATTGGATGGTCAGTATTGCACATAATGGTGACCAAAATGATTGCTTAATCAAGACTACAAACTACGATTGTGAGAAAATTTCTTTGACACAGAACTGAATAAAAAGGTGTCTGACCTAAAGCCTAGTTCAGCCAGGAATGCAGATACTGCTTGCCGAAACAGAAAAGTTTCTGACTGTTCTTAAAGAATACTGGGTACTTCCTCCCTTCTGAAATTCAGTGGCACATAGGGCAACATTTTCAGGTTGCTGCCCTTTGCCCTAAAACAGGTTTTGTAACATAAAATATTTCACGGTATAAGGTCTGATTGCTCTGAATTTACCCCAAAAGGCAATAACCGCATGTAAAGCAAATGTGGAAGTGTTCTGAGTTTAATTTCCTCAAATGGCAAACAGATGCTGCCTCCAAAAAAATGTATTGGTGTGAAATCATGCTAAGTCGAAGGCAACTGGACTTGCTCTTAAAGATAAAAATAAAGAAGCCTTTTGGATGAGAGGTGAAAGCAAGTCACTTTGATGTTAACACAGCACTTCTAGATACAGTATAAAATTACCTGGATGACTAAGAATGTTCAGTAAATATCTCTCAATCATTTATTGGTGTAGCTCAAGATAGCAGGCACATATGACATGTAAAAATTACATATAATCAACACAAAACTAATTAAATAAAGCTGTGTGACTTGACAGTATGCTGATGAGTAAAACCTCACCAAACTGATAGAAAAACATGTGATGTGATGTAGCAGTGTTAATTTTGGCATCTAATTTTGATTTAGTTCTGTCATTTGATGAAAATGTTAGTTTTAGTGAACAAAAAATAAAGACATTCTTGTCTAGTTTTTCTCAGTGATTTCTGTCGTGCATTTTAAATTTTTACATCTTCTAAGCATTTTGAGGCTTCAGCTGTCACCATCTTTGTTGTGTACAGTTACCATGATTACATGCATCATTCTTGTCTATCTCGAAGTTAGTGTAAACGGGCACTGTTTCTGATCAACATTAAAGCAGCAATATTTCTTTAGCAAACATCTAGAAGACGATTTAGATGGCTGACTGCCAACATTAATCCTGCTGACTCATTCCTTCTGATAGAGACAAGAAAGATAGCTTAAGTAACATTAGCTTGATAATGCTATGTTAACTTAGCTTTTCATAAATGTGTCTGTGCTGCCTGTATATTTTCACACAATGTTTTGTTGCTGTTTTTTATCTAATTCTCAGTGGACTGTAGATGAATTTAGTTCATAAAGCTGTTAGAAATACTGACAGACAGAACGTTACTGAATGCAAAATGGTTCTTATTAATGGTACTGCAACATCTTAAACAGCTAAATCATCAACGTGTGATTTGCATTTACTTCATTCAGTCCATTTGTCCTTCATCTGTCTTTTATATAATCCTTTAGTTTTCATTTGTTAACAAAAAATGTTAAACATTTTGTCATTGTCCCTGTTTTCAAAGGTTACTTTTTATTTAGTTTTAGTCTCGTTTTTGTTGTGAAAAAAGGTCAAAAATTATTTTGTTGTTTAATATGACTTTGCATTCAAAGCGCAATTAATGAATCTATCCATCTTTCAGGTTATCATTTGATTTTTGTTTCATGACGTAAAAAATTTTGCTTAAACTGCTTTTTTTAAAATTTAGTTTTAGTCTTGTTCTCGTCATGAAAAGTTGTCAACAAATATTTTTTGCCATAGTTTAGATTTTGTCTACAAAAATTAACACAGTGACTTACTTTTATTTGAGAATACAAGTCTAACATTTAGATAGAAGTACTTTTAGTCCTAGATCATCTTTCAACAAAAATCCTAAGAGTAAATATGGATCCTGGACTCACCGAGCCTGTCTGTAGTTCCTGACTGCTGGGATAAGTCTAAGTCGACCCTCCTCTGATGTCCTGTGTGCCTTCATGTCCAGTACATCCAGGACCTTCTCTGACATCTGCAGCATGTAGGCCAGAGCTGAGCAGTGGATCTCAGAGAGTTTTGTCTCTGATGTGTTCTCTGACTTCAGGTACTTTTGGATCTCCTGATGTACTGAGCGGTCATTTATTTCCATTAGACAGGGGAAGATGTTGATGCTTCTGTCAGGAGAGATGGTATAAGTGCTCATCTCCTTCAGGTTGTGGATGGCTCTCTGGATGTCTTCTGGACTCTTTTCTGTGTCATTCAGCAGGCCTCCTAAGAGTCTCTGATTTGACTCAAGTGAAAGGCCATGAAGGAAGCGGACAAATAAATCCAGGTGGCCATTTTTGCTCTGTAGTGATTCATCCATGGCTTTCCTCAGGAACATATCCAGGGATGGGTCACAGCTACGATACCTCCCCCAGTCCTTTCCAAGGAATGTCTCCAGTGTCTCGCTATCCTTGTTTGCTTGACAATGAAAAATATACACTGCAGCAAGAAACTCCTGAATGCTCAGATGAACAAAGCAGTAGATGGATTTCTGGAAGATCACATGCTCTCTTTTAAGGATCTCTGTACAAAATCCTGAGTACACCGAGGCCTCTGTGATATCAAGACCACACTGCTCCAGGTCTTCTGGGTGGAACATGATGTTTCCTTTCTCCAGTTGTTCAAACGCCAGCCTCCCCAGCTTCAGAAGAACTTCCCTGTCAGCCTCCGTCAGCTCCTGTGGACTTGTCTCATGTCCCTCCTCATACTTGTGCTTCTTCCTCTTTGTCTGAACCAGCAGGAAGTGTGAGTACATGTCAGTCAGGGTCTTGGGCAGCTCTCCTCTCTGGTCTGTAATCAACATGGGCTCCAGAACTGAAGCAATGATCCAGCAGAAGACTGGGATGTGACACATAATGTGGAGGCTGCTGGACATCTTGATGTGTGAGATGATTCTGCTGGACAGCTCTTCATTACTGAATCTCCTCCTGAAGTACTCCTCCTTCTGGGCGTCAGTGAAGCCTCGTACTTCTGTTACCCTGTCAACACATGTAGGAGGGATCTGATTGGCTGCTGCAGGTCGGGAAGTTATCCAGACGAGAGCCGACGGAAGCAGATTCCCCTTGAAGAGGTTTGTCAACAGCACATTGACTGGTGACTTCTGTGTGACATCAGATACAACTGCATTGTTCTTGAAATCCAGTGAAAGTCTGCTTTCATCCAGGCCATCAAAGATGAACAAAACCTTACAGACAGCAAGCTTCTCTGCTGTGACCTTCTGTAATGTTGGATGGAAAACATGGATCAGCATGAGAAGACTGTACTGCTCATCTCTGATCAAGTTCAGCTCCCTGAACGAAAGCAGGATCACCAGACTGACATCTTGGTTTTCTAAGCCCTCTGCCCAGTCCAGAGTGAACTTCTGCACTGAGAATGTTTTTCCAACGCCAGCAACACCGTTCGTCAGAACAACTCTGACATGTTTCTGTTGGTCAGGTAAGACTTGAAAGATGTTGTGGCACTTAATTTGAATGTTTTCCTCCATCTTGGAGGCTGACTCAAGCTTCCAAACCTCATGTTGAGTATTAACCTCTTCACTCTGTCCCTCTGTGATGTAGAGCTCAGTGTAGATCCTGTTGAGGAAGGTTCTGCTTCCTGTTTCATCAGTTCCTTCAGTCACACATTCACATCTTCTCCTCAGACTGATCTTATATTCATCTAAAACCTTCATCAGTCCTTCGACCACTGTGGAGGAGAAAAAAAATAACTGTTAAGAATCAATAAGGTTTAACTGATATACTTTTGTCCTGTATCCTCAGGCATTTTCAAACCTGCGTTGTTAGGTCTGGTTGAATGGGACACTGGTTGGTGTTGGGCCTCAAACCACGAGGTCACACAGAGAAGCTTGGCCCTTGGGTTGCTCTGAAGATTGTGGCCAGCACCCCACTCTTCAGACCAAAGGGGGGATGTTTCCCCCGAGACAAAGGAATAGCGCCAAAATGCTGCTTACAGACAATGGGAGTCCATTGCAAACTCCATTTCCAAGGATGCTTTGCGATTTTCACACCTCAGCAGGGAACAGTCAACATACAGTCTCTCATTGGCGGAGACGCTCCTGCACAGCGGAGCGTCCTGATGACGCAGCCATGACATCACCACCCCTTTAAAAACTGAGCACGCCCTGAAACACACGCCTTTCCCATGTCACTGAGCTAGGGGTAACCTCTGCTCCTCTGTGAGTCAGCTTGACTAAAGGGGGTACCCCACGCACCCTTCATCGAAGACTCCCCTCGCTGGACGAGACGAGACTTCGCCCGTGTTCACCCAAACACATTCCTGGATCCGAGAGAGACTGCTGCTGCAACCAGCGTCCTCAAATTCCCTCGAGAAGGAAGAAACACTCCGCTCTTCTTCACCGAGTCGACTCTGCTGTTCTCTCCGCCACGCTGCTGAGAGCCAGCTGCCATGATTTTCACCAACCGTGTGAGAACGACCACCGTCTGCATCTGAGCCAAGGATAAAGCCGGACAGAAAGACAGACTACACAAACAGCCTGCTCGCTTTCTGAAGCAACCAAGTACGAGGCATAAGTCTGGGCAGAGGCAGTGTTAGTTGTGTGTTCTTTTCAGCATCAGTTGCTGTTGTTTAGCATTCAGCTTTTTAGCATTATTGCTATTGTTCTTGTTGTGTGAGTTGACAGACCGCCGAGTCCATTTTCTCTGCTTACTCTTAGGAGTATTTTAAGTTTGCTGCCTGTTTAGTTGTGTTCACCACACTAGACTGTTTTGTGTTTGTCCCACTCGGGTGTGTTTGTGCCACCGTGAGTGAGAAAGTAAGTTGCTTTCTCGATCAGAAACCAGACAACGTGCATCACAGACTGCCGTCCGTATGCACACTGTCTGTGGACAAAGGAACCGTTTCTCTTCCCCTCACGATCACTTTCTTTCCTTCTTCTCCCTCTCTTGCGACTAACACACACGCGCGCGCGCACACAGGTACACGCGCGCGCACACAGGTACACGCACCGACATCTTTTGCACATCTGATGGTCAGATAACGTCAGACAAAGCTTTGCTTTGTCTTTCCGTATCCGCCATCAGACACGTGTGTTTTTCACGGAATTGGGTGAGTGCAAGACGCCAACCACCAAGCGGCGCCACCTTGCTTCTGTCTAACCAAGACACCGCCATACTTCCGCCATCCAGTTCTCGCATGACGTGACTCACTCCAATAGTCACGTCGCAGATCGACGACATCATCACGTCAGGCCCCATAGCCATCTTGTCGCGCGCGCACATGCACACTCATTTATTGAATGAAGCATTTGTTAACTTTGTTAATTTTGCTAAGTTTAATAAACACTGTTATATCTTTAAAGAGAAGTTCTTTTGTCAGTATTGTGTGTAACATATTGTGAAAAGTGGCTGATTGAAGGAGTCAGAGCTCAAATTCAACCCTTCTTTGTTCACCCTTGAATGTTGATATCTCTCAGATATTAACATTCTATGTGAACTCCCATTTATGAGACTACCTTGTTTGGTAATTGGTTCCGGTTTCCGGGTGGTGCTGACAGTGGTGATAACAGCACATAATGACACCTGTTGTCCTCCCAGGTCAAAATTGACCCGAGGGCAACAGGAGGGTTAAAGACTTTGGTGTTCATTTTTTGGTGCCAAACGTAAAAATGATCAATAAGAGCAGGAAAAAAAATCAGAACAAGGCTTAGGACTCAGTCACTAGCATGTATAACTGAATATTTCTGTCGCATAATACTCAAATTATTTGAGAATCACAATACATGGATTTGGTCACAGCAGAGAAATATATTTCCATGTCAGGTTTGACATTGTCAACCAATAGCAAAGCTGCTATGAAATGTTTTAAATTTAAAACATAAGAAGACAGTTCAAACAAGTTGATGTTTACCAGGTATAATGTTTGCAAAGGTCAATATCTTAATTTAGCGAGTTACGATGCTAACAAACACTACCCACACTGCAAAAAGACTAATGATGAACCAGACTGGACCCCCCATGGTGTGATGTGATCTGTACCTGGGACACAGCAGGACAGCAGCTCCTCCTCAGCACCACCACACCTCTCCCTCCCCCTGTGGAAAAAAGGCAGTTCTTTTTCAATAAAAACTTTTAATTAAATATTTCACATACTGTCTAGATGTTAGGATTAATATTTCAATATAGAATCTGAATTCCAGATGAAGACCCCTTTACATTGAAGATCTTTCCTTAATACCTGCTCTAAAGGTCTCAGTATGCTTCAAACTAAGTGCTTGTCAGATCGTTTAACAGCATTTGAAAATTCTCTTTCCGATGTCGTAATTGCCAATCATGCCAAGTTTGTGCAGTGATTGGTCAGGTGTGTGGAGGTGTGAAAGTAGCCAGGGATTGCACTTCATTCTTCACACAACCCAGTGCACGTTGAATGCTTTTGAGGAAAGTCTTTAAAGGCCAACTCCTGTCTTCAGCTTTTATTTAAAGTATGTTTAGCTCATTGCAGAGATTGGTCACCCTGTCAGAGAAGACAACTTGTCATACAGACTAGTTCATTTTAAGTATTTTGAAACATTAAAGGGGACATATTGTGCTTTTTGTGATTTTCAGTCATATACTGTTATAGTGTCAGATTTCGAATGTTAAATATGGTAAGAGTTCCAAAGCGTGAGGTGGATGAATGTGCGCTCTGAAAGTCAAAAGTCACAGAGTTATCAAGCCCTTGACAAGCTTCATATGCTTGATAACAAGTTTATTATTAGAATCAGGTGTGTTAAAGTGGGGAGATACCTAAAACCTGCAGGGTAGTAGCTCTCCAGAAGCAGGGTTGGTGACTACTGTATTATAGGAACTGGATACCGGACTCAAAGATGGCGCCTATTCAGTCAAATGAAAATTGACGGCCTGGCACAAGAGCCAAGAAAGTTTGTAGCTTCTGGGTTTGCTTACGTGTTGTGCACAGTTGTGTTTCTCCCATGCAGCCTGTAGACTTTACATTGGGATGATGTCACAGATTGCTTTTCTAGGTTCAAGGAAAGTTTTACAAATATAAAACCTTCATGGATTAAAAATTCAAAATACAAAGAGTAATTATCGGTCCTATTTACAGTTGTCGGTATCCTGTCAACAGTTTTATAGACATCTCTTTATAATGGTGGTCTATGAGGAAAATACCTTTTGGGCCGCAGGGGATTTTTTTCACGGCAATACCACGAGTTGCCACTGGAAGTAACTGGCAGCAAGGTTAAAAGGTGGCGCCATATTCAGTTTTATTATACATCAATGTTCTGAACACTCTGGTTGCGAAGATACCTCTACTTTCTCTTCATGATGACAACAGATTATCGCACATGCCCACAAATAGCACTCCATTCTGCTACCTTTGCTGCTAAGGATGTTGCTAAAGTTGTTGTCCACTCTCACATTTCAGATCTGATTCAGCTACAATATGTACAGATGGATTTCAGAAGTTGACATTTGGAGTAAAGAAGGAGAAAAAGAAGTGAAATCCTGCTACTATAGTTTGTTTACATAGCCTCTGGAGCTGGAGGAAGCTTCCTGAAGCTGACCAATCAGAGCAGAGTGGGCTCATCAGGAGGCGGGGCCTTAAAGAGACAAGAGCTAAAACGGCCTGTTTCAGACAGAGGCTGAACTGAGGGGCTGCATAAAGGGCCAGTATAAGATAAATAAGGAGTTTTTAACTGGAAACCATATAGAGATATTCCAGTAGAGCCCCAGAATATAAATATAGACCAGGGAATGTGCAGAACATGTCTTCTTTAAGAGTTCTGTTAGTCATCTTACTTTGTAGGTGAAGGCTGACTTTCATCACTAGAGCCTAGAGGAAAATCATCAGAGCAGTCACTCGTCATCGACTGACATGTAGTCTCCACAGACTTTGCTCTCTTTCTCTGGTTGCAGTGTCTGTAAAAACAAACATCAAAAGGAATGCACAAGTTCTTGTTAAGGCAAATAACACATTTAACTTTGTACGTGTCGCAGTTCTGTGTGACATTAAATTCCTCTTACAGTGAGTGTGAATGAGGTGCAGGTTCAGTATTGAAGTTTACAGGATATCCCTTAGAGTGGTTACTCTTCATCGACAGACAGCTGCATCCTGGAGACTTTGCTCTGTCCACCTCTTCCTCTGCACAATCACTCATCTTCTCGACTTCACAACATCTGAGCCGGACACCGGAAACACTGCAGACACACACACAAAATGAACATAGTCACGGTTAGAAGCATCTTCTTTTCCATCAAAATGCATTAAATCATGAGGATAACACAGTGATTTTAAAGAACTCCCAATTATGTTCGTGTTCATGCTCTCTTTCCCCTTTTTCCAGTTGCTCTGCACAGGGAACTATCAAATAAAGGAACAGGATTTCATAAGCCCTATATGCCATGGCGACAATCAATTTTAATGCTTCTTACATCATATTTCCTTTTTCCTGTTCTCTCCCTCTCATTTCAGAGCCTGATGTTTCTTCCCAGCCTTCCCAAGTCTATACAAGAAGTCACAGAAACACTCACATCCTGCTAGATCAGAAGCTGATCTGTTCAATCTGTTCAGCTTTTACTCCAATAGGCCTAATTGTTGTTTTAGAGTTTTAGAGATGTTCTTGTGTATGGCAGGGTACCTCTTGAATTTGACAAAAGAGATAAAGAAATCAATCAATTGTCAATATACACGGGGACAGGAAAGCAGAAATCCAAGACAGTTTTTTGTTCAGATATATTTTTGTCAGATATTTAGACTGTAAGATGTTTCTTTACTTGTTATGGAAAGTTTTGTGTTGCTTCACGATACTAACAAAAATTGATTGTTATATTAATATTGGAGGCTGTCTGTAATATTTGGAGGCTACTGACACACAACAATTATTCTGTTAACAAAACAAAACTTCTTAGTACAATATCAAACAGATAAAATATAAATCTTTACAGTTACAAAAAGAGTTTCCATAAGATGTTATGCTTCTGGTCAAAAATCTAAATCAATCAACTTTGAGGTCTCTCCTCGCTCCGAAAACTGTGGCCACATTTTCATCAAACAGAACACATTGCGCTGTGAACACCAGTGATCGATTCTGCACAGGCCCGACTCATCTCCAGTGAGATTATTGTTTTCTACCTTCAGTCATCACCTGACTCCCATAGCCAGCCACTTTCCTCTCATTCTGCCTCAGCATTCAGCCTTCCTGTCATCTGTTTTTGCCTGCACATTTGACCCTTTAGTTCAGTTTTCCTGTTTGGACTGACCACCTGTTGACAAATCCTGTCCAGACTTATTTTAATTCAATCTCCCTGATTCTGGGTCATGCATCTGAGTCCAATGTGTCCAAAACTGAGCATTTAAACTGGTGAAGTGGTTTCTGTCCTACAGATTACAGATACCCCATGAGTGAAGTACATCATGAGTGAACTCAATAAATGCCCCTCGCTAGCAAATAAAGTCTCAACAGCATGCCAATTTTTTTTTTTCCTAGGATGGTGACCTCCCATGGTTCCAATACCTTAGGGGCGTTAGTGCCAATCAAACTTTACCGTTTTATCTATATCTAGTTTAGTTTATTTTGTGTTCTGTGAGACTATATTTTACTGTGTTTTTAATGCACCAACCAGGAATGGGCTCCTAATTTCGTTGTATCTACAATACAATTACAATGAAAGCTTTCTATTCTTCTTCTTCTTCTATGAGTTGTCTCTTACCTCGCTTATTACTTCAAATGTAATTCACAGGAAAAAAAAAAAACATACGTACTATAGGCTTACACATATACAACGTATACATATACAAGTTCTGCAACATAAAGATGACGGATAAAGTAATGAAGATGTACTTACAAATCTCCACTCCTTTCAATGTCGTTCTTTTCAAATGACGTGTCATTTCACTGGAAATGGGTACTTCTCTTTCCAAAAAAAGCACGCCCATGTTTCACTTCGGAGGCGGAAACTGGGCTTGTGTGGCAGCTATCGCTGCAGTAACAGTGGTCTCAAGTTAATCTAGCAGAGGTATTTTAAAACCCGAAGATAATATACGGTTGTTTTTGCCTCTAAATAAGCTGTGTGTTTGGGTATATAGGTAGTTCTCAAAGCCGCATCGCTCAGTGATGCAGCACAATGTACCGTCAGTTTGTGTCGAAACCCAGGTGGAGAGTTTTTATTTTGAAGAAAATACATCAAAATATGGTTAGGAATACTTCTGATCCCACAGTTTCATTGAACTCCATAAACCATGAGCTGAATTTATCAGATGGATAGTCTAGTCTATGAAATTATGAGTGATATAAAATCATCATCAGGCATTTGCAGGTCAACAACGTTTCCTCTCTGATTTAAACATGTGCTGTCACTGCCGAGAAACTCTCGACGTTTACAATTACAAGGAAAGAGAACCAGTTAACAGGAATACCACTTGTAACTCCGGTTTCTCACCTCTAGCGCTCTCTCTCTTTATTCACTATCTGGCTCGCTCGACCGCAGCTGCGCTCTCGCTCTCTCTCTTTATTCACATATATCACACATATATATATCACATATATCACACACTGGTGCCGTGAAACCGTAACTCGCCTCATATTCACGTCTATGCGGAGACGGGAGCGCTGGTTCTGTCCCAACACCTCCACTAATATAGCTACCAGCACACACTACACTTACTCACTAGCAGTGATGGAAGAAGTATTCAGATTTTAACAGTTTGTTCCGTGTTGCTTGGTTGAAGTAGAAAATGAGTCATGGGATTTCCACAGTGTTCGTCACTTATTACTAATATTCACATCAACCTTACCAAGCCCGGTTGTACGTACAGCTACTATTTTATCATACGTGAACAAAACAGAAGCTGCACGTAACCAAACATTACTCTTGAGTCCAGAGAAAAACAGGAGCCCAACACGAAGCAGCCATTCACAGCATGTGCGCCACTGGCTTGAACACGATACGCTGTCTGATGACGTTGCTTCTCTTGTATCTAGGCAACACAAAGGTACGTCTCACGATTTCGACAGATCCTTTACTTCAGTAAAAGTTCCAATACATCAATGTAAAAATACTCCATTACAAGTAAAAGTCCTGCATGAAAAATCCTGCTACAGTAAAAGTACATAAGTATTATGAGCTTGATGTAGTTAAAGTATTGCAGTAAAAGTACATAAGTATTATGAGCTTGATGTAGTTAAAGTATTGCAGTAAAAGTACATAAGTATTATGAGCTTGATGTAGTTAAAGTATTGCAGTAAAAGTACATAAGTATTATGAGCTTGATGTAGTTAAAGTATTGCAGTAAAAGTACATAAGTATTATGAGCTTGATGTAGTTCCTGTATTGCAGTAAAAGTACATAAGTATCATGAGCTTGATGTAGTTCAAGTATTGCAGTAAAAGTACATAAGTATTATGAGCTTGATGTAGTTAAAGTATTGCAGTAAAAGTACATAAGTATTATGAGCTTGATGTAGTTAAAGTATTGCAGTAAAAGTACATAAGTATTATGAGCTTGATGTAGTTAAAGTATTGCAGTAAAAGTACATAAGTATTATGAGCTTGATGTAGTTAAAGTATTGCAGTAAAAGTAGTGGTTTGGTCCCTCTGACTGATATATTATTATATATGACATCATTAGATTATTAATAGTGAAGCATCAGTGTTAGAGCAGCATGTTACTGTTGTAGCTGCTGGAGGTGGAGCTAGTTTACACTACTTTACATACAGTTAGCTAGTTTAGTCCAGTGGTTCCCAACCTAGGGGTCGGGCCCCTCCAAAGGGTCAGCAGATAAATCTGAGGGGTGGTGAGATGATTAATGGGAGAGGAAAGAAGAAAAAACAAAGTTCTGATACACAAATCTGTTTTCAGTTTTCTGACTTTTTCTCTAATCTTTGATTTTTGCTGAAATATTGGATCATTTGAACATTTATTGAAATGAAAGCATGTGAGAAGTTTAGAGGGAAAAATCACTATTTGGTGGAGCTGTTAACAACTCATAGACATGTGAAATGTGACCCCGACTACACACTGCTTTTTGTAAGACGTCAAAAGACAAAAAGGTTGGAAACCACTGGTTTCATCTTTAACAATGTGTTGTATTTTAAAAGCTTGTTATATTATCCATTGTGTCAAATCTTCATCTGAAAAGTAACTAAAGCTGTCAAATAAATGTAGTGGAGTAGAAAGTACAATATTTCCCTCTGAAATGTAGTGGAGTGGAAGTATAAAGTAGCATCACATGGAAATACTCAAGTAAAGTAGAAGTACCTCAAAACTGTACTTAAGTACAGTACTTGAGTAAATGTAATTAGTTTTGTTCTTAAAAGGTTACATTTACATTTCTCCCAGAAATTACTGCATCATGACCTCACCCCTCTGACTTGTCTGGAGGAGGAAATTACCAGAAATGTACATATTTAAAATGTCTCTGTTTCTGTTTGAGCGCCTCAAAGATGCTGCATTTCTACATGTGACCACAGGGTGGCAGTGTTGTCCACTTTAACTGGATCGTCTGTCTCTTACTGCTGCTGTAAGGTAGAAACTCACTCAATCGCCACCATCTGTTTTCTGCAGATAAACACACACAGTCGTGTTTTTATAACTTCAGAGGACATTACATTAACTTAAACTCATTTTCTGGAGACTTACATTAAACTTAAACCAAGTCTTCACAATAAAACTTAATGATTCAAGTTACAGGGACTTGATTTTCATCCCCAAAAGGAAGGTAAGTCCCCACAACATGAGTAGTACAATGAACTCTCTCTGTTCTTTATCATGTCAGTATAATGAATGAAACAGCCAGCAGCCTCGATACTCAACTCATCCCTCTGAGTGTGTGTGTGTGTGTGTGTGTGTGTGTGTGTGTGTGTGTGCTTTGTATGAGACTCAGTTTTATTGTTTTCAGCTCTGTCTGTACTGTTTTACTGTAAGGTTATGATATTTGTTTTCTTTTAATTATTCATTGATCTTTTTTCTTAAAAGATCATTCTGATATTTTTCTTCATGTTTGGATCCAAACCAACAATAAACTGATGTACTAACAAGTATTGTGTGTGTATCAAAGCCTGATATATCTTATTCCTCTGTTGTTGTCCAGAAATTATTAAAAACATGTCAGTGAGTCACACCGCTGCACTGGGTCACATGTTCCTTCATCATGAAGAGTTTGGTCATGTTAGTTTGTAAGACTAATAACAGCATCATGTTTTCAGTCTCTGGAGAGTAGTTCTGTGTAAGGCAGACGCCACTGAGCATGTGCAGGACCGCAGTTCTGTTTACAGCTTCACTAGCTGTTGTGCTACATATCACAACCTCTGGACTTTATACTGTTTTTGCTGTTGCAATTTAGCCGTATATGAACATAATTTCTAGGAGGCAGGGTTGTGTTTAACATGGACATCTGACATCACAACATGCATGATATGCCCCCTTTAACTTAAATTTTAAAGTAGCCATCTCGAATATCTCCATTTCGTTGTCTTTGGCGGCACCATATGGCGTTAAGTGGTAATTGCAGGTGTGGTTTTGGACCTCACAGTGTCTCTGATAGGGATGTGCAGAGAGCCCAATATTCATATTTTTATCCGCATTTCTTGAGGCAGCAAAATTATTTGTATTTGAATAAAAGTGGAAATAGGCGGATATTAAAGTGTTGAAATAAGTTTTCTTCAATAAACTCCTTTCCAAAGTAGGGTTCCCACAAGGGGTGTGCCCGAATATAAATACATTATTCAGCAAAGCACAAATAGTGGGTTTTATATGAATATTTGTTTCATACAAATATTTTAAAAATTGTTTGTTTTTGGGAAGAAAAAAAAACCCCATGTCAAATACCAGTTTGCAGGTCAGTGACATCGTTATCTCAGTATCTCTCCTCTGCTCCGCTGTTACGTCTATCAGGGGTAAGTCCCAAGGGACTCTCCATAACCTGTTGTTCCTCTTCTCCTTTAGTTAGGTTGTAAAAAATAGGCAATAAATGAAAAATGCAAAGCAAGAATCGCTTTTGAAGTTCTTCTACATGTTACACGCTGTGCTGTCTCTGTGTTATGGGTGTATAAATAGGTAGAGGTCTGTCTGCAATGAGGCGATGAGTAAAGTTTTAACTCAGTAGTCAGCGCAGTCGTCTATGATCTGGGAGACTCCAGTTTGAAACCTGGTGTGGGGACCTCCTTCATAAGGTAGTTTATTCATGAACACTTATTGTAACACTGTAATTTTCTAAAATTAAAAGCATAATAAAAAGAAAAACAGGATTTTTAAGCTTTCCACTTTTATTCGAATACAAATACAAATAATTTTGCTGCCTCAACAAATACAGATACAAGTACAGGACTGTCTGCACTTCCCTAGCTCCCACACCAGGTTTTGAACTCTGATCTCTCAGACCACAGCTGACTGCACTGACCACTCAGCCAAAGCTCAGCTCTGTGAAACACACACACCTGCAGCTATTTATACATCCATGATGCAGAGGAGAGAGACAGCGATGTAACCTCACTACGACTCCACCCCCCCCCCCCCCCCCCAGTCGCTGTGTGATGTCACGCTAGCACAAGCGAATCAAAGAGCGAGTCTGTTGCGTTAGCCCCGCCCACCCTCTCTGGTGGATCAACCGCTGAATGATGGAAAACACGTCACTCACTGCTCCGCTTGTGATTTGAATGCATGGCAGGAAAGTCACCACAGACACTGTTTACAATAATCATATTACTGCAAATGCTTAACAGACGTTTATTTAAATTAAAATCTTCTAGATTATAACTTTAACCCGAACCATGATCCCTCCAGACCTTAATCATGGTCACATTGTTGTCATGTAATAAAACATGTTTATTTTTCTTTTCTTTTTTGTCAGACTATTTTTGTTTTGTTTTGTTTTGTTTTTGCTTTTATTTGACAGATTAAATATGAGTAGAGAGAGAAGGTCCACAGCCGGAATCAAACCAGCATTGTTCTTAACCAGGACGCCCCAAACATGTTTATTTTCCTACAGTGATTAAAACGGTTTTGGACATTTCTACGACATATTTTGTCCTTTGATTTGGACGACTTGTTGCAAATATAAATGTCATTTGTAGGAGACGCGGTTATTTTTATTCTGTAAATCATTTTCATCCGGAAAGCACTTTGTTCTTATGCTTGAAAAGTACTGTATAAATAAAATTATTATTATTATTATTATTAAAGGTTCTGCTGCTTTACTTGAATTTGTTTAATTTTTTTTTAGTTTGGAGACTTTCTACTTTAAAGACTTATACTTATTTAGCACCTGGAGTTACTTTACTCATGTAATATCAGCATTGAAATGAACCTTATTACTGTCTTTTCTGTGTGTTTGTAGATTTTTTAACATCTTCTTTCCCCTGTTTAATGTTCTCACGTACATGATGTTCTTTAGTGATGCGATGAAGGGCTTTTTCCCCTTTCTTCCATTGAAGTTTAGAGCCTGAATATTTGGTTTCACTTTGGATAAACTGATATCACACACACACACACACACACACACACACAGCCGCAGGTGAGGAGGACATTATAGAAAATTAGTGTGTGTTAATATGATACTGGTGACATAATACAGTATATGTGTGTGCGTGTGTGTGTGTGTGGGTGTGTGTGTGTTGATCCAGCGCTGACTTCCTGTTCTATTCATTAACTTCTTTAATGTTGACATTTATCTGAAGGGAAATATGTGTCTATAAAGTGTATTTTGTATGAAATATTCTATATGATCCTATAATGACTGTTGTGTCTGTGTTTTTTTGTGTATTTCTGTTTGTGTGTGTGTGTGTGTGTGTGTGTGTGTGTGAGTGTGTGTGTGTGTTTATCTTATCTGTCATCGATGATTGTATCAGCTAAATTAAAACACACTAAACAGATGCGCAGGTGTCGTCATTTCATGTGTGTGGAAAGGTTAAATGTTACTGACAAAGGTTCTGTGTTTAATTGTCATCAAGATAGAGCGATATGTAAAAATGGTGTGTGTGTGTTTGTGTGTGTGTGTGTGTGTGTGTGTGTGTGTGTGTGTGTGTGTGTGTGTGTGTGTGTACTGATGTCATTTTCATGTGGAGTTAAGGAACAGAGTCCTCCAGAGAAACCCAAAGTCATTACATCACTTCCTGTCCAGCTTCTGTATCTGAACACAATCTCTCATTCAACATGAACCGTGTTCCTGGAGTTTACTTTCCATATTCTCAGACCGCTCGGCTCCACTAAAGCAGCCGCTGTCACACATTTAAACCATTTCAACAAAGTTAAACAACATTTTTGTTGTGTGCACAGAAAAAAACTACAACTCCCGTTAAAAGAACTACAAACATCGCAGCGCGGGTAATTAATTCCATAAAACTCCCCAACGCTTTCCTCTAAAGTCGCTGTTGATGTTTGTAGCTGTGTTAAGACGTCTATCTGTCCTGCTGAGGTCTAGGTCTTATGGGAAATGGAGTTCGTTAAAGGCTGCTAAAAACATAAATATTAAATAAACAACAGTATTAGATGTTTTTTTCAGAAAACTCCCATCCTTATCTAAACATATGAGGCGAGCCACATCATATACTGTTGAGAAAGGTTCTGTTCAAGGCTGGATTTTTACTTATTAGTAGATTTTGTTCCTTCTGGAACAGAACCATGAAGTTCTTGTTTGACTTCGGCTCTCTGTTGACAGGAGGGTTTTAATGTTTGTCCACCATTTTGGTCCAGAGTGAGATATCAACTATCAACTATTCTACGGTCATTATTGTTGCTCAGAGGATGAATTTTAATGCATTTAGTCTTCCTCTGATTTTTCTGCTAGCGTCTCCTAAATGAGTTGATCTGTGGATTCACCAGCAGAAGGTAAATGAAATTTCGATTCAATCTTTTAGTGAATTTGCACTACTGACCAATCACAAACTGTCATGAAAGCCGGGAAGACACTGTACACATGAAGCCTGACTAACTTTACATTCAAGCAAAATTTCTGTCAGATTGGCTGCTGTTTAACATTCAGTTTGAGGTCACAACACCTGATTAACTGATCATTAATCTGGTTGTTTGGACGATCAGCTGGACAGAACTTTTGCTCGACTGTTACGTTTATATTCTATTAAACTGCAACCACAATACAGCTCAGAAGGAATCGTAATGTCACCTGAACATTTTCTGTCAACATAATGAAGAAATGTAGTTACGTAACATATCTGGCAAGTCGAGAAAATAATGATACTGAACATATCAGTAAAATGTTCAATGACAACATGTATGTTTCTTTTCTTTTCCATCAAAATATCTGATCTTGCAGCACAACATGCGCCTGTTGCTACAGCTACAGATTTAGTAATCTGTTTTATGGTTATGTTTAGATGTGTTTATTAACATTTAAAGGTGCAGTTTGTAGAATTTAGTGGCATCTAACGGAACTGACTTGACAGAAATGGAATATAATATTCATAAGTGTGTTTTAATTAGTGTTTAATCACCTGAATATAAGAATCGTCGTGTTTTCGTTACCTTAGAATGAGCCCTTTATATCTACATGGGGAGCAGGTCCTCTTCCACAGACCCCACCATGTTGCATCATTTGGTTGCAATCTGCAACCTCACCATTAGATGGCACTAAATCCTACATGCTGGTCCTTTAAGTGAAACCACCACCTTCACCAAGGTGCTTTTGTTGTCTAAACCTGAGCACACACAGGACTCAGGATGTTAACTTCATTCTCTGCTGTCAACAACAGTTTCAGAGTATATAAACGTAATTCTTTCTAGGAGAAATGGTTTGAATATTACAGGCTGGCTGAACATAAACAAAGCGATGTCCCATCCAGATACTTCCAGCAGTTTCATTACATGCAGAGTTGTGATCAGTTTTATCTCAGTTTACTGGTTACTCAACCTGGATAAACTCCCATCCTCTCCACCAACATATAATACTTAAAGTGGAGGTTTAAGGTTTTTCTGGCAGATCTGAGCTCCTTTCTTCCTTTCTAGTTGACCTCAGCTTCAGGCCACTGTGGTGGAAAAGTCCTGCAATCAAGAAAACAGAACATAAAAGGAGAGGAAGTGGAAAGGTAGCTCGAGGTAAAATTAACAATCGGTAAACTGATCTGTGAATGAAGTGATTGTAATGTGTGTGTGTGTGTGTGCGTGTGTCAGACAGGCTATGTATTTTTCCGCTATGACTCTGAATTACCATTGAAGTGCACTGAAACGTTGGATTGGTGGAATATTCCTTTAAAATATAGTTGTTGTTTTTCTTTTGGTTGGAGTTTCACTCTAGTTTCACTTTATATGACTTTATCTTTGCATCCATTGGGATGGATTTGTGTCAAATAGTTCAACATTTTGGGAAATATTTGCTTTCTTTCTGAGACGTCTACATTTAGCCGGCTAAATTCTAAAACACTGTTTCTGTCCACATTAAAACACCAAAACAGGTAATTCTCCTCCTACTGGGCATGTGCAGAGGTAAACTAATGTTAACTATTTCCATTTCTGTGGCGGTTTCAGCAGAGAAAGGTGGTAGATAGCTACGTTTAACTCTAAGTAAGCTATCAAAGTAGAAAATAAAGAGAACAACACTTGCATGAAGTCATCCGCCATTGTTATTATTGTCGTTGTATTTCTTCTTCTTCCTCTTCTAATGAAACACTGTGCTACTGCCACCATCTGTTTTGTCAGTGATATGACAGCGTTTCTACAAAGCTCCGTTTTCACACAACAAACTTAAACACCAAGGCCGCATTTACACATTTACACACTCTGGAGGCCATTTTGGAAAAGCTCCATTTTCAGGGGAGAAAAACGTTGTTTTAATCTGTTTTAACCAAACGGTGAGAAAACGGTGCATTTACTGATTCAGCCAGTTTTATTGTGGACTTGGTCTGAGAGTGAGATGAGAAAATGTTGAATACAGAGCTGGAGTCATGATGTAGTTAGCTTAGCTTAGCATAAAGACTGGAAGTGGGGGGAAACAGCTAGCCTAGCCGTTTCCAAAGTTTAAGTTATGTGGTGGAACTATTTGGGTTTGGTGAGATACCATCATATCTGAATATCTGCCAATTTGCGCTACTGCCAGAGACACTGCGCAGAGGTACTGGGCGGATGGATACACTGTTGCTCGCCAAGTAGTATTTCCAACACCTAACTCCAGTTAAAAAGTCACAACTTGTTGTTTTTACATTTGTGTTTGTGTACAAATGAGATACAAGGTGTTAATTTGTGAACCCGGAAGGTGTTTTTTTAACTTTGGATATAGTCAGGCTAGCTGCTTCCCCTTGCTTTCAGTCTTCATGCTAAGCTAGGCTAACCACATCCTGTCTCCAATTCCATAGTTAGGACGCGTTCAGACCAAATCCAGTAATGTGTGTGTGTGGGGGGGGTGGGGGTAAAAATTTTACTGGGATAAAATTGTACCTAAATTTTACCCAGTCTGGGTTCATATAAAACCAACACACATTGGTTCTGTTATGTTGAGCCAGTGTTAAATACAACAATCTTTAGCTAAAAACTGTCACAAATGTCTTGTTTCTTGCACAAAACAATGCTCATATGACAAGTTATTAACAATCAATAACAAACTGTGAAATGTAAATTTAAAAAAAGTAGAGCAGATCATAACAAGCTTTAGTTTGGGTAAATAACCCAACTGTAAAATAAAAAATAAGACTAAAACTGGGTCAAAATCTTTAACCTCAAATTTGGTTTAATAAAATGCAGCAGCAAACAGAAAAGTCTTCAGCTGTGATTTAAAAGAACTGAGAGTTGAAGCAGACCTGCAGTTTTCTGGGATTTTGTTCAGATATGTGGAGCATGAAAACTGAACACTGCTTCTCCATGTTTAGTTTTGACTCTGGGGACAGAAAGCAGACCAGTCCCAGACTGAGAGGTCTGAATGGTTCATAACGTAGCAGCAACTGTATTTTGGCCCTAAAACCAGTCAGTGCTTTATAAACCAACAACAGTATTTTAAAATCAATTCAGGATTAACCCACACAGATTAGAACACACACTGCTGAGGTAAAAAAAACAAAAACACATGCAAAACACCATCCGCTAACACATACTGTACACAGCGGTCACAAGTCAATGTATAAGTGTGTACTTTCCATTTTACTTCATACCTCTACTCCATTACATTTATCTGACAGCAACAGTTACTGGTTAATTTACAGAACAGCATTTTACACAAAAAGCTCACAAAATATGATGTGCTTTGACAGAATAAACAAGTATGCAGTATAAATGCATCTGTAAAACTAATCAAGTACAGAGTAGACCTACTTTTGATACTTTACTGTCAATACTTTTGAATGCAGGACTTTTACACTCACTTGCAAGTTTATTAGTTACACATTGACTAAACTAATGCAGCCTAATACAACAACTTATTTAATTTGTTTTGTATTGTGTTATACTGGGAGATGATGCTAATGTTTATAAGGTAGAATTTACTACAGAGATGTTGTATTATACTACAATAAATATATCCAGGTGTAACTAATAAACTAGCAAGTGTGATTTATACACTGTTGTACTACTTTTTTACTCAAATATGTGAATACTTATCCCAATCAATACATAGTGGAGATTCCAGTGTATAAAGAATAATAAAAAACAAACTACACACATTGTTTAAGCTTGTTTTATGGGATATTTGTATAGAGTTGTTCTGTTTAAATAAAGATTACTTTGACTTGGCTGTAAACTGAGCTGTTGCGGTTAAAAAACGAAGCAGCACCCCCCCCACCTCTTTCTCTCTGTATCGATGGCTGCAGGTGAGGGGGCGCGCGGGTATCGATGTGTGCGCGGGAGGGGAGGGGGTTGGACCGGGTGCGCGCGTGGCAGTGGAAGCAGCCTATAAAGTGGATCAGGGTCCGCGTGCATCTCTCACCTGTCTTCATACCTGCAAGCCGGACGGGCTCGTGCAGCATCTTCCTCTGCTCACCTGAGACTCGGCGATTCTTTTTCTTTTTTTTTTTTTGGCTTTTGACTAAGGTTTTGGACACGAAAGAGAAAAAGAAACCAGAAATTGGGACTTTAACTCAACAGCAGCCACACGCAGGGATTTATCTGTGAACGTTGGTCTCTATTTTTGCGCGATTTTAACACATTTCAGGGGGAAAACACCTTGTTCTGCAGGCAACAGGTAAGAAGTTTTTCTTTATATTTCTCTAGTTTTCAAGGACAATAGACTTAAAGAATTTAATTCTAAAGTCACAGAACGGCAGTGAGATTACGTTTTCACCTCCCAGAACGTGTCCATGAAGGTTTTTTTTTAATTATTTGACCTTAAAGTTAACAAAACATCAGCTTCAGAAAAAAATGCCACAAAAAATAAACAGTCTATTATACAAAGATGCGATTTATTCTCTCAGAGACTTTGATAAAAAAAAGTTGGAATAACTAATTTCTAGTTTTCAGTAAATGTGACGTTAATTTAAGAATGTATTTCAGGAGAAAATGTTGATTTTTTTTTCTCCACAACCACATGAGAGTAAGAAAACAAGTTTCAGGTTACGAAAACGTGTTTTGTGGACTTCCGGGCGTGTTTTTGAGTATATTTAACGTGTGTTTTTTCCCAGCAGCAGTGATGACCAGTCAGTTGATGCTGATGGTGTGTCTCGCGCTCCTTCTGTTCGTGTTTTCCCGCTGCGGGGAGGCGCGTGTCAGACTCAACTCCATCAGAACGGTGATCCTGCGGGAGGGTCACGCGCTGCCAGTGAACAGGAGCGCGTGGGAGCCGAGCGTGGACCTGACGGTGAGCGCGTGTTTCTGATTGTTTGTTTTCTCTCCATTCTGTTATTTCTGTCTGTAAAATAACCGTGTGTGTGTGTGTGTTTGTGTGTGTGTTTGCAGCTCTATCAGTGCATGAGCGACTTGGAGTGCAGCGAGGGGAGCTACTGCCACGCCCCCACCAAAGGCCCCGCCCACTCCCGCTGCCAAACCTGTCGCAGGAGAAAGAGGCGTTGTCATAGGGACGGCATGTGTTGTCCCGGCAACCGCTGTAGCAACAGTAAGATTATCCTTTACATGCGATAAAACGTGTCTGAAAACTTTCACTAAAGTTCAAAATAAAAACAATAAAGTGCACTCATTGCTAACCAAGAGCGGGAAAAAAGTTCGCAAGGGGAGTGTATGGAAGCCCATTGTTGCCAGGAAAAAAAAAAAGATTAATTAAGGATGACAAAATTGAAAATACTCATTGGAAGTCAAGATATCCGAGATAAAAAGTCAATATTTTGAAATCAAATTGTGAGAGAGAATGTTTATGTTAAAATTATGACTTAGTGTTGCTTAAAAAGTCAGAACTTCGACTCGCTATTTCATCATTTTAACTTGATTGTGACCATGACTTTTTTTAATTGAAATCATGAGTTACTGACTGAATGTTTCTCATAATAATCTCGTAGCTGAATTAAAACTCCCACGTAGTATCTCACAGTTTTGATTTAAAAACAATTCTGACGTATCCGTTAATCTTTTCATAGTTTGATTTAGTGCTTTATAATCTTGACACAGTGCCTCATAATCTTAATGTAGTATCTCATAATTTTGAGGTAGTATTTCATAATCTTGGCATAATGTCTCCTAATCTTGATGTGATCGTGCACTTGTTAACACTTAAGAATAAAATAATGTCTCATTTAGTATTTTGTCTCAACTGTAAATTAATTCATTTATTCTTGCCTTTTTCCTTCAGATATCTGTGTTCCAGATGTGAATAGTTTTGTGTCTCAGAGGATCCCGGACACAGATGGAGAGACGAGTCCACTGTCGAAAAAAAAAGGATGGAGAAAGAGAGGGAAAATGGACATCAAAGGGCCTTCTGGTAAAGGTGAGTTTTCATCCTGGCCACAAACTTGATTTATGAGGGTTTTCTCTTGTCGTACTTGGTGCTCAGTGGAAAATGTTTGTTTTTTTCACTGGTTCTTAACAGAAAGATTGATGATTGATGATTTTATGTAGATTTTCTTTGAAAACTTGTGAACATGACGCATCTCAGCTGTGGCAAAAATATGCACTGAATCCCCCAGAGTTGTTGACAGAAAATGGATATTAATTAGCTGTCATACTCCATAATCATTTTTACACTCATCTAATCCTCCAATAGTATCTTCTTCACGTATTTATGACATCTTTGGCTTTTAGAGCCAGTTTTGTTGCTAAAAGAAACATTTGTAATATAATTATGACTAGGAACCTAACCCTAACCTCAAGAGCTTTTATTTAAAATGTTTACTTTGATTTAATTTGTTCCTCTTTATCTCAATGTCTTTTCATCGTGTTAACTGTTGTTGTGTCCGTCTCGGTGTTTCCAGGTCAGGTCGGGGATCCTTGTCTTCGCTCCTCCGACTGTTCGGACAGTTTGTGCTGCGCCCGTCACTTCTGGACTCGCATCTGCAAGCCGGTGTTGCGGGAGGGACAGGTTTGCACGCGACACCGCCGGAAGGGGAACCACGGCCTGGAGCTGTTCCAGCGCTGCCCCTGCGGTGACGGACTCAGCTGCCGCACGCTTCGGGAGCCCAATGCCCAGCCTTCATCACCATCATCATCATCATCATCATCATCATCATCGTCCTCTTCGTCATCATCGCTACTCGCAGCGGCGGCAAAGTCCAAGTTTGCGCCGTCGTCTCGCCACTCCTCCCCTCACACGTCACCGCTGTCTTCATCCTCCTCGCCTTCATCGTCATCAGCAAAGTCATCGTCAGACGTGGCAAAGACGAGACTTCATGTGTGTCAGAGAAACTGAGGACGGACGGAAAGAAAGAGACTGATGGAGAGAGGTTTGAAAGGAAGGAAAGACTCCCTCTCTTTGCCGATGACCGATCCCAGAGGGAATGAGAGGCAGCCTGAGAAAGAAGAGAAAGACAAATGGAGGGAGGGGTGAATAACCATACCTGTCTACACCTGTGAAGTCCTTGTAACCACTCCTCCTCCCTAAAACTGTCCCAGTATCTCAATGCTAATCAGCTTCCTGTCAAGCGGCATTCACACACAAACTCAGCGGGATGTGAAACTCTTTGTGGTTCAGATCTGGTTTCCTCCTCTGTGTCTAGACAGGCAGAAACCACTTTGAAATCTGGTTTGACGCCATTTTACACCGACAGGAAACGCTTCTAATATTGCAAACCTGATACAAGTCTGTTGTAATCGTCTACAGCGGGCTTTAACGATGTGCTGTTGTTTTTACTACAACACAGAAAATGTCTAACATACGTTTTTATTCTACAAACAAGGGGTGCAAGATAGTTTCACTAATTTCTAAATCAAATATCAAAACGGTTTCTAATTTCCCTTTAAGTGGCGTTAATCTACTTTGTATTCAGTCCATTTACCATCAACTGTCCGTTTCACTTGCACTGAAGTAAGTAGATTTATTTTGTCACGGTTACAAAGATATTTTACTCCATCAATCCATTCATGTACGACAAATAAAGAAAGCTCTGTAAAAAATAATTAGCACCTCAAGCCAAACAGTTATAGGCAAGAAAAAAAAATACAATCGCATTCCTGTTCCTTTGTAAGCTAGTCTCAGAATTTCTATGACAAAGTTTTATGTTAGCTTAAAACTGGAAGTTGATTTTTAGAAATCAAAAAACAGAGCTTAACTTTGACTTGTAGCTCTGTCTATTTTGGAAATCGGGAAAGACAAAAGGAAGGTGAAAACAGCTCTGATGGATGTTAAAAATGGTTTTAGCTTCAGTTTCACTGCAATGGACAAAGGTGATATTTAGCTTAGCCGCTACAAAGATGCTAAGAGTAGAAAAACTCACATTAGCCAAACACAGAAACCTCAAGGAGTCATTTAAACGAAATAAAACACTTACTAGGTGTATAATGTTTCATTAAACTCCTTAATTGACAACTGTGCAAAAAACAAACCCTGTATCTAAAACATTTGGCCATGTTTTTGTACTGCATTCAAACCAAAAAGTCGAAATTACAACTGGTGCATTTCCAGTCCAGAAAAAACATAATTTATTCAAAGTGTTTTCTTAATTTGATGAAAAAAAAAACAAAGAAAAACTGAGGATGAGAAACTTACCAAGTTGTGATTCTGACTTAAATTTCTCAAATTCTGACATGTCTGATACGCAGCATTAGAGGAAGATGATGGTGAGGAAGAGCA
The DNA here is from genome assembly GCF_910596095.1 of Thunnus maccoyii. Lineage (NCBI taxonomy): Eukaryota > Metazoa > Chordata > Actinopteri > Scombriformes > Scombridae > Thunnus > Thunnus maccoyii. The sequence goes on from NC_056554.1 coordinate 24,946,492, forward strand.
AACCAGGCTTCAATAGAAACTCATTAACATCCTTAAACTGTGAAATGTTGCCTTGTTTAAACCAAAACTGTCCCTTCTCTGAGGTTTGTCCGGATGTCTTGTTTGATTGCACTGTTGTTATTGTGATAGAGAGTTATTTTTCTATAAGTTGTTCCTGTATTTCGGATGAATGTTGGTATAATTATTTGCCTCTTTGTTATGGTTTATTTCCATCACTTTAAGAAGGAATCTTCTGTTTTTGTAATGTAAGACAGTCTGTCAACCAATCATCAATCTGTGTTTTTTATGATTAAAAGGATTTGTCATTTAAAAATGTATGTGTGTCTGCTTTGTATCAAAAAGTAAGATATTTGCTCTGTTCTTTGAAAAACATGAGGAATGCTCATCATAAACTAGCTTACTCACATATTCTGCAAGCTAGTAGCATCTTAACTGATAAGCTAACTAGCTTATTTCCTGGTAAGCAGTGGTTGTTGCTCTTTAGATTGCTGCTAAATCACATCTCAAGTACTTTTTTAGGACTATGACGATGAAAGATAAGGTTGTTCAGATTAAAAAGCTAACGGGATGAAAGTACGGAAGCCTGCAAATAGTTTTTCTCGGCTCGTTTTCTTGAGATAACAACTTGACATTTATGATTTTACATTTCTGTTTGTGTACAGATTGAACAAACAAGATAGTGATTAGTGAGCGTTAAAGGTATTGGTAGGTGTATTTTTAACTTTGGAAAGAGCCAGAGGAGCCAAGAAGCTGCTTCCCCTTGCTTCTAGTATTTATGCTAAGCTAGGCTAACCTTATCCTGGATCCAGCTTCACACTTAACGCACAGATATGAGATTATATAACAATCTTGTCATCTCACTCTTGGAAAGAAAGTTAAAAAGCACATTTCCAGAGCTGTTGAACTACTCATTTAACACAAATGCCCAAATTTAACATTTCATATCTGAGTCAGAGAGTCCTCCATCTGGTCGGACCACATGTAAACTAGGGGATGTTTTCCCAGTAGCTGGTGGTTGGTGATAAGATTAACATAGAGGAAAAGACGTCCCCACAGGCCTGTAACGACACGGGGAAATGATTCCATCTGTGAAGATAAAAGTTATTTATGACCACAGAGTTAAAGCTCACCCACAGATGTTTTAACTGTTTGATGATTTAAATATCTGTCAGAGGGATAACAGGTGATTTCATTCTTCATCCCATAGTGAAAACAGACAGCATAATGGAACAGAGGACAGGGTGTCTGTGGGACATTAAAAAGTAAATCTTGCAAACATCAGGCCTTAAAAATCATCGGATTGTCTTACATGTGAGTTTATGAGGTCTCAATTTCAACATTAACATTCAGTCTGATTTAATTTCTTCTTTTGTTTAAATTAGTTGAATAACAACAGATGTTTTATAGCTTATAAAACTGATAAACCTCATACTTTCCTCTACACTGAAACCATTTTAACTTCATGCTTTTTTCTTCTATTGGGAAATGTTTGGATAAAATTACAATTTTCTGTAGGTTCACAGTTTTTTAAGTTTTTTATCTTAAAACAACAGTCAGGTGCCCAAATGAGCAGTATTTTCAAACAAACTATTTGAAAACACCAATTATAAATGAGAAATCTAACCTCAGTTTTGCTTGTCCATATGTTTTTGTCTACAGTAACCATGAAAACAGGGATTATTTTCCTTCACATCACAGTGAAAGAGGTTTTCCTCACTATAATCATTCCTCCTGTTCATACTGGATATTAAAAGATCCTTCAAATGTGCTTTCAGTGTAAGTGATGGAGGCCAAAATCCACAGTGTGTCCACACAGTCATTTAAAAGTAGATGTGAAGCTTATATGAGGCTTCATCAGTCTGAGTTAGTCATATCAAGTGGATATCTGACACATTTACAGTCTTTTTAGCATCAAATTCCCTCTTTGTGTTTCCTCGGACAGTGTTTCCCTGTTGAGCTGCAGGTGGAAGTATAGTAACAAAAAGAGGAACTTTGGCACTAAAAAGACTGTAACGTTGAAAGATATCTACTTGATTTGACTAATTTGGACGCTGAAGCTTCATATTAGCTTCAGATAAACTTTTAAGTATATTTTGCACAGAAGGAGGACTGTGGATTTTGTCCTCCATCACTTCCATTGTAAGGTCATTATGAAGGGATCTTCTAATGGTCAGTATGAACAGGAGGAATGATTACAGCAAGAAAAACACGTTTCACAGTTCATTTGGGCTCCTGACTGTTGGTTTAAGATATACTTGAAAAATTGTGAACCCGTTCTATGATATCTGCCTGTCACACCAGCCTGCAGTCAGAAACCAGCTGAAACCAGCATGGTCTTAATTTTTAAATATTTGGTCTACAAGGATTGAAAAGGGTTTTAAATTTAATTTCCTGGTATCTGCAGAAACCAACAAGTGCTCTAAACCACAAAATACCTTGTTTGTGCCTGCCTGCCAAAATGAACATTTTCTGATCCAGTGCCCGTATCGGCAGGAAAACATTGTTTGGTGCTGACCTTTTATCGCCTTTCCAAAACCAACAATGAGCAAAAGTGTAAGGAATGTATTAAAGTGTGTTTATCTGCTCTTGCATAAGCTCTAAATGTTAGCATGCTGGCTAACTATCGTACTACATTCAACGGTTTAGCAGTACTTCCAAATTTAAGGGGCTTACCATTAGCTAACAAACAGCTACATTGTTTGGTGGTGTTACAGGTCATGTTAGAAAAATGTCTGGATGATACTTCAAAGTTTAGGCTAACATTAGCAGTTCTGTCCTGCTCTTTATTGGATTTGGGAAACTTTAAACTCCAGAAACCACAGATCTGGAGGGATCTGGTGGCTCTGTTATAATGTGGGAGGCATTTTGCTGGTATGGTTTGGGTCCACTTGTCCCCTTAGAGGGAAGGGTCACTGCTAATCAATACAAAGTTGTTCTGAGTGATCACCTTTATCCTGTGATGAAACATTTCTGATGGGAGTGGTCTCTTCCAGGATGACAATGCCCCAATTCACAGGGCACGAGGGGTCACTGAATGGTTTAATGAGTATGAAAATGATGTGAATCATATGGTTTGACCTTCTCAGTCACCAGATCTCAACCCACTTTAACACCAATGGGAGATTTAGGACTGATGTGTTAGACAGCGCTCTCCACCACCATCATCACAACACCAGATGAGGGAGTATCTTTTTGAAGAATGGCTTGTAGCTACAGGTGGAAAAAGCCCCACCCTCCTCAAACCAGACCGGCTGGAAACCATTGTGACCCTGACCTGATCGCACGTACTGTCCCTGAACTCTCCCTGCTACCTCCCTTCCCGGCACTACCTCGTGCCCTGTGAAATGGGGCGTTGTCATCCTGGAAGAGATCACTCCCATCAGGATAGAAATGTTTCATCATAGGATAAAGGTGATGATTCACAACCACTTTGTATTGATTTGCAGTGACCCTTCCCTCTAAGTTGACCCAAACCATACCAGCACTGTAGGGGTCAAGTATTCAGACCATATAGTAACCATGAAAACCCTGCAGACCCTGCAATACAAGAATAATGCTGCTAATTTATGTGCATTTCTTCTACAAGAGACAACTGGTGAGGATGCCTGGGATCTGTTAGCTTTAGCCTCAGTCTCTTACCATGATAACATGTATGTAGCCATCAAGTAAGACACTTTTACTGGTTTCTCTTTTTAAGAAAAGATATCCAGAGACAGAGTTTCTAACCAACTCATGGAGCTAACGTCAATTTGCTAGCTAGCTAGAGTTGATGATGATGCCGATTTTTGTTTTCTTCTGTCTGAAGTTAAGGAACCATTGTTTACTATTTACTATGAACTTAGATTGAAAATGGGTGTAGGAGCTATTTATTTGTTTGGTTTTTGTTTAGCTAATAGTAATTAGTATTGTTTGATTGTTTGATTATTATAGATATTTGCTTTATTTAGATTCATGTTTGATAGCATTTTCTTTTGCTAGTTACTTGTTTAGTTTAATCATTTGTTTGTTAAGCGTATTCAGTTTTAGTTACCTAATATTTTGTTTGGTTTTTATTTTGCTGTGTGAATTGGGCATCTGTGGGCACCTGATGTTATACAGGTAGGCAGGCAGGTATAAGACCAGCAGGAACCATAATCTCTTTGTTCTTTTGTATGCTTGTTTGCTTTTGAGGAATAAACCTTAAGAAACACAAAAACTTTGCATGAACACTGGACTTCTTTCGCCTGCATACGTCACATGTCCGTGTTGCGTCAGTGGTACTTTTATTTAACTTTGATTTTGATTCCACTACAATAGGTCTTTATCCATATTTTATTTTTGATATATGGTATTTTTTTGTTTCCCAAAACCTTCTGAGAATCAATTTCAATCTTTCTGGAGGCTCTGACAGTGCGAGAGAGAGTGAGTGTGTTTTCCCTCTTTGTGGTTGATAGCTGTTGGGCATCACTGTGCTTAGTTTGGGTATGGTTGTTATAAAAATAACACACACACACACACTCTGTCTTTTCCATGCTTGTGTCACTCCTCCATCCGTGTCCCCCATCTGTGTTTCCTTGTTGCTGCGTGTTTAGTATTGTATTACGCACACAGACCTACTTATATCTGCATTATCGTCACTTTGCCATCAGTGTTTCCTCCTTTCCTTGATGTCAGCATATGTCAGAGTTTTGTTTAACACACTCAGTTTTCCTTGAGGCTGTGATGGTAATATGATTAAATCAGTAAAGTAAAACAATTCTCAGTTTCTGCTCTTAGTCAATGTAAAAATAATGTCGAGTGAAAATCTCTTTGCTCCATAATGTTTGCTTGTTTGTGTGAAGTGTTCTCCTGTCATATTAAATGTGTTTCTATACATGACTTCACAACCAAACTCCACCTCACTAACGTCTGGAAAACATCCACTGGGAATTCATTTCACGCTGGTCACAAGCTTAATTATACATTATATCTTGGTTTAATTTATAGATGATAGATTCTGTGGTCTTAAAAGTAGAAAAACATATTTTTGCATTTTGTTGGTCAGACGTGTTTTGAAGCAGAAAAAGTAACTTCATGCTGCTTTTACATTATTATGAAGTTAGGGTCTAGAGAATGCATTATGTCAGTGAAGGTCCTCTCAAATATAGTACAAATGTTTGTTTGTGTTCAAAAAGTCGAGGTCGTCACATACTTACACGACAGAAAACACATCCACATGCTGCTGATCTGATGATAATGTGCATGCAGTCTGTTAATGATAATAAAAGCTTCAGATTATCTTATCTCTGTGGTTTCAGACTCCGTCAGGATAAACTGTGAGCAGATGATGTTTCTCTGCAGCAGCCTGAGGCAAGGACAGCTTTGACTCAAGCTTTATTTACACAGGGAACGCTGACAGAGTGCCAGCTCCGACATGTGTTATCCTGGTGATACTGAAAACATCCCGGCAGGTTCAGGTGAACTGATGAAACATTAACAGCAGTTGACAACAGTTCATGTGTTGAACATTATTATCTCAAAATTATCTTAGAATTCTAAGATAACAGCATCTGATTATTATTATTATTATTATCATAAATATGAGATATCTTATTAATATGAGAATATAATTATGAGAATATTTCTGGCATTAAATAGTAATTCTGTTTTTCACCATAGTGAGATCTTAAATGAGAAGCTTAAATTATGAGATAGTATGAGAAATATTCTTAAAGTATGAGATACTTGATTATGAAAAACTTTTCTTTCTCGTAATTATAAGTTTACACTTAGTAAACATAACTTCCCATATGACTCATGATAGTATCTCAGTATTATGAGAATTTTGAGATCATAATGTAAGTTATGATTTTTATGAGAGCTAGATTTACTATACGATACTGTACATCATATAATATGAGACCATAGTCCATAATTATTCATAACTGAGATAATATGTTTATGAATTAGTGTCTCATAACTATGAGAGAGATCATTAAAAAATCTAATTTTGTGAATGTTGTGTTGAGTACCTGTCATAAGATTTCATAATTAGATAGTATCTCCAAATTATGAAAACTTAAATCATACTTGATTAATAATTATATTATACTTAATTATAAGAAATGTTTTTTTGAACTTCGTAATTATGAGAATGTTGTGTTTCTTATAATTATGAGATCTCTTAATTATGAATTAATATCAGTATTTTGAGATGGAGTATGAATCAGCAGATAAGAGTTGAAAATGCATGAAAAAATAGCTGAAGCAGTGTGAATACTTGGAAAAGTGGGAAAGGGATGAAGGATGCAAAATATAGACTAAGCAATGATTAAAGTTCAAATGGGAGTTTTAGAGCAAGAACTTAAATCAGCTTAAGTGCACTGAGATGAATTTCAGGTTTCCTTTAATTGTCTTTGTTGGAATAAAGATAAAACATCAGCTGAGGTCTAAGCCCTGACAAGAGTAGAACCATAAGCACTTTCATTTTGAAAAATTAGGCCCATCCCTACTTTCTTGTTAATATTCATTAACCATTGGGGGCTTTTATTTTGAAAAGCCTGGCTCATCCTGACTCCCCTGTTATGATAAAGTTACCATCTTGGGCATTTATTTTGAAAATCGGAAATGATACTGTGTGTGTGTGTGTGTGTGTGTGTGTGTGTGTGTGTGTGTCTGTCACAAGTTGCTATGGTGACAGAACCCCCCTGTGGCAGGGGTGAAAAAACAAGCACCCACATTCATATCCATTGAAATATTTCAGCCAAGAAGCCAAAATTTGCCATCAAACAATTTCTTATAACTCAAAAACTAAAAGTCACATTGGAAAAAAAAAAATTCAGATTGAGCGACCAGAGACTTTACTGTTGACTCTGATGTATAAGTGTCCGTATGATTTGAAATAAAGGAGCTGTGGCAGGTTATAAGGCACCATCATCTCCGTTTTTGACGAGGAGCTTCAGAGCTCAGATAACATGGGAGTCAATAGAACTGTTAGACAGAACTTTCCGTGCTACGAGGCGATTTATTTTAAAAACCGTGAGTCCTATTTCAACGGAAGTAACATCAGATGAGAGAGGACAAATTTGTCTACATTTTGATGTGTAAATTGTGCTTGTAGAGTGGAAGCTGTGAGAGTAAGATAATAATGTGTTGAAGATTTTTGATAACATTTGAAGTCATAACTACCAGAAGTTTTAGTCACTATATTAATTCATTAACAACATTCGGAAAAGTTTTTTAGATCTTGTAATAATGACTTATTACTTCATAATAACAAGTAAGTATCTCATAATTATGAGAATGTTGATACTAAGTCGTAAGTCGTAATTATTAAATCTAAAAAAACCTGGTGGTTGGTGGTGGATCTTTTTGTGGTGTAAATGGGCTTCCATACCCGCCACTTATCTTTTAAGTTGTCCCTTTAACTCTAAACAGCAGGGATGTTTGTCAGTTTTACAGCATAATAAAACCACAGAGCGAGAGACAGATGGATAGGACTGGTTATTATTTAACCAGTAACCACCCCTTTAGTTGCACACACACACATAGACACGCACACACACACACACACATATACACACATATACACACACCTCCTATATCAATAAGTCCTGGAAACGTGTCTGTGTTTGCCTCTTGTGTTACGGTAAAGCAGGTAAGAGTTCACTTTTGTAAATTCTGTTAATCTTACAGCGTTCTGATGGGTCGTACTTGATCAAGTTGATATTATTATATTTTCTATCTATAGATTTTCACAATGACCCACCTATAAAGTCAGGTTTTAGATTAGTTTTGGGTCAAATCCAAAGTGAGTGACTGCATTGTCTATGAGCAAAAAAGAGAGTTTTTGCACCACTGTCGACTGTTTGACTGATGAATTTAACATTATTTCCATTTCCATTGGTGGAGAGTTTATATAAAGAATCAATATTTTATATTGTAGAATTTAAAACATACCTAAAGAAATTGTTTGGTTTTAGGGGATTTTTTTATTATTTATCCTACTAAACCAGAGAATAAATGGAATTCAATATATATATTTTTTACCCTAAATTAGTAGGTTATATAAAATGTAATACTATTTAATACACTGTTTAAATTTCAGGAAAAAATATAAAAAATTTCATAAATAAAATGAATAACATTATAAAAAAGGAAGTGTTCAGGATGCAAAGTCATTACTTGCCAACCACTAAATGCTTCGAATCATCAATCTGCAAAACTTATTTTGAAAATTCGTTCCATTGTATCCTGAGATGGATCCAAACACAGAACAGAGTTACCATGGAAACAACCCCTTCAGCATCATCAGCGACGGCGAGCGGAAGGCGCTGACGCTGAACGTGCTGTTGCTCGGCGACAGGCAGAGTGGGAGGAGCTCTGTGGGGAATGCTCTGATTGGTTAGTAGTTCTACGGATTCTACAAGTCTCACCGCTGAAACGTTCACTTTAGGCATCTTTACATTTTACCTGCAAACTCATCATCATCTTTTCTTCTCCTTTTCTGCATTTGTGTCGTGAGTCATAAAAGTGGTACATTTTGAACTTTTGTTCCACCTTTGGAAACCCATTTCCACCAAGAAAACAAAAGACATGAGACGCCATGCATGACCAAAAAAGAAATACTTGTGGTAACCCAGTACATCAAAATGATGATAGAGTCAAAAATTTTACTTTCTCATTAAAATTGTTAGATACTAAGTCAGAGTTTTACTGACACCAGCATTTAAAACAGCAAAATCTCCTTCCAGTAGAATCACTGTAAGCAGTGGATTTGCAGTAAATCTGCACAAAATTCTGACAAAAACTAACAAGCAATCTGTTGACTTATAGCAAAGTGCTGATCTTCAATCGAACAGACATCCAGAGAGTCCAAAATAGGGGAAACTATTGTAGCTTAATAGTTGTAGGCTATGTTAGCATGAGACAGGAGTCCATGCTACAAACACCTCTTCTGAATTAACTGCATGGACTTTTTGTCAGTGGTGAAAGAAGTACTAAGATCCTTTACTGAAGTAAAAGTATCAATACCACAAGTAAAAATAATTAACTTAAAGTCCTGCATTTCAAATCGTACTTAAATAAAAGTATAGAATTATTATCAGCTAAATTTATGCATCATTTTGCAGTGTGTCTGATGCATTTAAGGACCAGTGTGTAGGATTTTGTGCCATCTAGTGGTGAAGGTGCAGATTGCAACCGACTGTATACCCCTCCCTTCATTTGGAAGGAAGGGGTATACAGTTGGTTGAGAGAACCTACAGTGGCCACAAAACTCACAAAAAAAACATGAAAGGCCCTCTCTAGAGCCAGTGTTTGGTTTGTCCGTTCTGGGCTACTGTAGAAACATGGCAGAGCAACATGGCGGCCTCTGTGTCCTGATAGTGACTAAGCTAACTAGCTTTCTAATTGAGAGTTTGCAAGTTGACTGACAGTTTAAAAGCTAGCTAACTTCTTAACTTCTAACTTCTAACTTCTTATTAATAAAGCTTCTTCTTTATTAATTTAAATGATGTACATTCCTGAGAAGGAAACAGCCAGAGGGAGCAAACAGCAGAGAAAAGAGGAAGAAGCTCTGACAGATATTGTGACTGACAGCATTAACATGTTCCCAGCTTTCTCACCAGCTACAGTTGTTTATCAAGTAGACTTCCAAGTAGTCATTAAATCAACTAGTAGAGTATAGTAGAGTATATATATTTTTATCATACATAACTTTTTGTTAATGTTTTTCTTTATTTTTATTTTCCATTTCATCAAACCGTAGATACTATAAGCGATGCAGTCCACACATTTCATCATTCTCCCCTCAACAGGCCACGAACAAACAGAAACAAAAAAAACATAAACAAAAAGCAAAAACAGCACTTCAGTCATATATGATGAGCCAAAATTATGTCTTTACAATATCAAAACATCGACTCTTTCTGGCATTTAGTATTTTCCAAATATGAGATAAAAGGTGACCAAAAAAATCAAAAATTTGTCCACAATTTTTGTTTTTCGACAGCTTCTCTGGGGGAACAAAATGAGATATTTGATCAAGAAATCAATTAAAAGTTGGAGCAGTCTTGTCTTTCCAACACAACTATGTTTTTTGTAAAATAGGTATTGGTGATAAGTGTTCTTATTTTTAATCTGTCTAGATTCTGATTTGGCATGAAATTTCTTTCCTGGCAGAAATGGGCTTCCATAGCTTTCAGCTATTTAACAAAAAATAGTGAATTGACAAATAAAATTATGGAAATTTTACTGATAAAATTTGTATTTACAAAAACGTATATTTGGCAGGCGGACAGGGATTCCAAACAGGCACCTGCAGTTCTGGCGTTTCCACGACGACAGAGTGCCAGCTCCTCAGGCGAAATTTCCCGAGGTATTTCAGAAGGCAGGGGGCGGAGTCTGACCTCACGCTGAGAGTGATTGACACGCCCCCTCTGCTGCCCAGACCACAGAGCGTGCATGAGCTCTGTCCTGAGGGCGTGCACGTGGTGGTGCTTGTATTGAGAGCTGATCTGCCGTACCTGAGCGCACACCTGGAGCAACACGTGGAGGTAAACACACAAACATGTTCACACTGTGCTGTATGTATGTTTTTGTGATTTATGTATTTTATGTGTTATCAGACTCTCTTCGGTCCAGAATGGCGTCACCACACCTTACTCGTCCTCACACATGCTGACCACTTGAAAGAGGCGGAGCTTCAACCGTCAGTCTACTTAACCCAGACAACTGATTCGCTGAGAGCTCTGGCTAAGAAGGTAGCGGGTGGGGTCTCTTTCTTGGACAACAACTGCGATTGGCTGTCGATCAGAGGACGACCGCTGAGAGACCGACTGCTCCGCCTCTCAGCCAGGAACCATCACACAGCTCTGACCGTCAGGACAGAGGTCTCACTCAGACTCTGAACTCTGGTGCAAGCTTACCTACAAACATGCAGTGATGTGTCAAAAGATGTCAGAAAGCCACACAAATGAAAACAACTACCTGTCAGAATCTACCTGAACGTGCAAGTAATTTTGTCATGTAACAATAAAAAAATAGTAAGTGGTGGGAAAAAAAAGTTTAACTCTTTCTCTCAGGGTGATAATTGATTATTTAGTTTTCTGTAAAGCTGTGATCACACAGCAGGGCGGCCCATGGCATATGCCACATAGGCGGTCGCCAAGGGCACCAAATGAGGGAGGGGGTGCCAAACAAATGGGAAGTGGGTTTTTTGGAAATATGTATTCTACAAGTTCTCCCTTCTTAATGCTTTCCCTGCCTTTTGCCCCATTAACTTGCAAGGATTTTCATCTAATTTGATTTTCCAAAGCCTCACTGTTCAGTCAATTTTCACACGACAGCCACCAAACACTCTCACTGAATGGCACCCTGACCCTCGCTTGCCTTTTTGTCTGGAGGACTGGGAGGACTTTGTCTGGGCTGGAGGTACCATTGTGGCAATTGATTTTAGTGCAAATTCGTATCTTCTTGGACTGGAGGTTGCACTTTTTTGGGGCTCCGATCTAAATATTTTGGGGCTTCAATTTAAAATCTCGCCTAGAGCACCAACAAGCCCTGTCACACAGGACATGAGTTTAGCAGCTATTTCTATTTGCTTTAGTGCTGTTTGGTGAGTATTGAGGATTGTTTGCTGTAGAGTCGGATGGATCGATGACTCAGTTATCAATACTTTCATATATTGGTGCCATGAGTGATGGTTTTTTTACATAAAATACTTTGTTTTATGCTCCAGAAGTGTCCCTTTTGTTTCTGGAGAAGTGACCTTAGTACCTGAAGTTACCAAATACTCAAGTCTGAGCAGAAATATGTCATCATGGCTTATTATCTCTTGTCCAATCAGATGAAAGAAGAGGCAGGCCTTCTACTCTTATGTAAACACAAGCACCAGAGGAATCAGATGATTGTTTTTAATCAATAAACAACAATTCTGAAACATCTGAAATGAAATGAAACATGTTTTTTCTTCTTAAGTTAGCTAACAGCACTAGCTAATAACATTAGCTACATTAGCTAAGCGATTTACATCAGCTGATTCTGTGGTTGTTAAGCTACAGCAGACAGGCGGTGTCTATCTGATGATGCAGTTGGTGAGGGAGGGGGCCCTGCACAGCCCCTTCCCCTTCACCTCGAACCCGCAGCCTTTGTAGTTGGCCACGCCCTTGCAGTCCACCTGCAGGTCGGGCTTAAGAAGCTCCCAAACCCTCTGCTTGGACTGCAGCTCTCTGTCCGGCTCACCTGATCACACACAAAGAGAGAGAGAGAGAAAGAGGTTCATGATTACCTGGAAAGAAACATTAGAAAATTCCAAAAGCCACTTTCACTGCTTTGTAGACAACTGACCTAATGGACCAACCAAACCAGCATTTATTGTTATTATTCTCAATGGAACTGATGCCATCAGTGGATTCTTTTACTTAGACAAATTAAGTCTGAGCTTAAGAGTTAAACTTTTATGAACTTTGACACCCAAATTTGCGCTATTGACCAACTGCAAGTCGTCTTGACAGTGTTGAAGTCTGAGGGAATGAAGACCTGGAGAGTCCAAAATAAAGGATGCTACCATATTAGCTGTGTCACAACATTTAATTTTATATAGGCTAACTAAGCAGCAGCTAACACATCTCGAGACTGATGTACCTTAAATTGCCACCAATGGCCGCTAGATGCCCCAATAGACACCCATTCAAAAAGCCTCAACTTCTCTCTAGAAATACTGAGTCAATCATTGTTTTCAGTGAGTCATTCTGGTCTCAATCTCTAAATTCAGGCCCTCTAATAAGTGTGCTGGTGGTCATTTTGGAAATTATTGCTACGTTAATAAGATTCGAAGACTTATAGTAGCTTTGATGTCTGCCATATGGGCGTTGATTGATAGCTGTGATTGACAGTTGGCTCCAGGACTCACACTGAGTTGGACTATTGTCGCAATATTTCACTAAGTTTAATGTGACTTGATTACAATATCTGCTGTGTTAGCACTGTTTAGCTAAAGTAACTAACATTAGTCCAAGTGTGCAGCGCTCGGTGTTCCCAGTAAGCTAGCTTCAGTCAGAGGTAAAAGGGCGTGTTTCAAGGGCGTGAAAGGCAACACCCAACTGTGCTTATTTTGAATCATCACCCACTTCTCAATTTTTTTGTCAACGACTCAAATAGGTCTGGTGTTTTTCTCACTGATGGTTGTTTTTCCAACCACAACCGAATTAACTGGAGCTTTGTTGGTGAGTTTAAGAGGGACATCATCTCCCTGTGACAGAAAAATTGTGGAAACTTTGGATGAGATGGACGCAGCTGTAAAGGTTGTTGTAAGTCGACATAACAGAAGTTAACTGCTCCTCACATTCTGTACCGCAGACACTTCACTTGCTCCTGATTGGTTAGGATTAGTTAGCAAGCCAGCTAGCTTGTTGTGGCTAACTATTGCTAGCATGTTGTTAGCAGTTAGCTCGCCAGCCACAGTAGCTCACCAACTAGCTGTGTAAATTGTTACTAAATCACCATGCAAGTCTCCAACACCAGCTAGTTTGAATTCAAAGACAGAACAAGTGAAATTAGCTATTAGCTGTTAGCTGGGACACAAACTTCTGATTTAAAATTAATTTCTTGAAAGAAGTTTGTATTTTTACAGAGAAATTTACTGTTTACTTAAGTATAGTCTGATGTTTTGGGGCTTTTTTTGTTTTTTGGAGACAACCTCTCACTTAGAGTAGAGGATCTGCTCCCTCAACATTATTTAATTTTGTGATTAATTTAGTATTTATTGTATTCTGAACTTGTATTAATTGCATTAGTAGTATTAGTGTTTATGTCTACCTAGATCAAGGTTTTTGTTCATGACCCCTGGCAAATAAATGTAGCAAACTAAACTGAACTAATTAATCCAGAAGTTTATCAGTGTAACCGTGGTTACCGGGGTAGTTGAGGAAAGTGACTCTGTCCCCTGGTGCGGATCCAGTGGGCGGGGCCAGCAGCTCGATGAGGTCATCAGAGTCAGAGCAACACATGAGGCGAGCCTGAGAGACCACGCCCCTCAGTTTACAGGCCTTGACGTTGCATAGCAACACGGCAAGACCACCCTGGAGCTGCGGAGAGAAGACATGAAATACTTTTTATAAAATTATTTTTAGCAAAGAGAAAACAATTGAGTAGTGACATTAACAAAAATATAAAAAAAGGAGTGAAGAAATGTAAAAAGAAGGTAAGTATACAAAGAAGGAAAGACATGGGAGAAAGCATTTGAGAAGGAAACATAACATGGAGAAGGAGGGAATGACAGAGTTAAGTAAAGAAGGAGACAACTTATTACTTTTTTATCATGGTGGCAATAACGCGCCTTTATCACAACAGACGTTTTGACTTGTCATGGTAGAAAAAGGTGTAAATAACAAAATGAATAATGGTTGAATTCCATTTAGCTGCATCAGATTCAGGGTCCTGGTGTGGACATGCACATGCCGGCTCAGTGTCACACTATCATGGTTTATGGGGACACTGGAATAGAAAACAACTATTGTTAATGTTTTTTGTTAAACCTGTGCTTTTCCTACTATGACTACTTAAATCGTCTGCTGTGACAGAGGACTACGATGTAGGAAAGTGAGTATTAACAGAGTCGTGGATAAAAAGAGAGGGAAAGGGATGGGTTAAAGAGGAAAAGTAGGGAAGACAGAAGCAAGAGTGATGTGTAAAAATGATTTAAAGAAGGAGAAGAGGAAGAAATAAAAGTGAAAGAGATACCTCCTCCAGGTCTGTTTTCCCTTGCAGCTTACTGACCACCGTGCGGGGGGCGTTCTCTCCAACATCCACCTCCTGGACGGAGAGCATCTCAGCCAGCGGGTGGCGCCGGACGCTGAGGATCCGCCCGACTCTCAGGTCCAGGCGTGACACGTCGACCTGAGGCTCCGCCCCCAGGCAGAGAGAGTCAGGGCGAGCTGAGAGAGAGAGAGATGTAACATCAGATTTTTTCAGTCTTTTATTTTACTTCCTTTCCTTGTTTTTCTCTCCCTTCCCCACTCACCCTTCCTCTCTCCTTTCCTCCTCCTGCTCTGTCTCTCTCTGCGGTCATGTGATGAAGAGGAGGGAGGAGAAGCAGCTGTCGCACCAGCAGGGGAAGGAGCTTGATTGGAAGGTGCGCCGGGGGCGGGGCTGCGAGTCGAAGGAGGCGGAGCTGGCGAGAACAAGGCTTTGGCTGGAAAGAAAAAAAGAAGGATGTGATTGTTTTTTAACTGATATTAAGAATTTAATTTGATGTATCTGGATTTTTTTTTTATCTTCGAACAAAACTTAATTAAGTTCTTATTAAATAAGAGAAAGATTTCCTTCTGTAAGTAATCCACTGTGGTTTATTGTTATTTAAATGTAACCACAACCAACACTGAACCAGCTCAGAGGGAAAGAAAATCATCTGCAGTTGTGTGTGTTTGTGTTTATGTCTTTATGTCTTTATGAGGACCAGTGTGACTTTTAGACCTTGTGGGGACATTTAGGAATGTGAGGACTTTTTTTTTTTAAAGCGCAGATATTAAAAGATCTGAAACTGGAAACAAAAAGCATTAATGATAAGTAAGGGCATTTTTGAATAGTAAGAACTGTCAAAGTGAGGACTTTTTATTTGAAAGGTCAGGATCATTTTGCTAACTAGAGATATTTTTTTTAATTAAGGAAATTTTTGGAAATTGGGGACATTTTTGGGAAACTCAGGACATATTCTAAAAAATGTAGGAAATTAGAAAGGCTAGAAACTAGAACTGGAAATTATCAATTTTAATGGGAAGTGTGGGCCTTTTTGCAAGTGAGAATCATTTAAAAAGACATTTTTGCTAACTTTGGATATTTTGAGACATTTTTAGAAAGTGAAGACAGTTTTGAGAAGTGAGGACCTTCTACAAACATGATATTTGAATTTTTAAACTAGAAACTTGAACTGGGAACTAATGACATCAATGTGAACTGGGGGCATATCTGGAATATTGGGATATTTTGGAAAAAAAAACATCAAAAGTGAGGACCTTTTGCAGACACTCAAAAAGTTTGACATTTTATGAAAACGGACGTTTCTGGAGAGTGGGGACATTCTGTCTTTCTCATTAATTTGGTTCTTGAAGGAGCTTTTTGAGGGTTAAGACTTTGTCTCAGGGTTAATGTTAGAATTAGCTTTAGGGTTAGTATAAAGTCTGTTTTGTGTACCAGTGCGTCTCCTCTGTTTCTCCTGAAGCTGAACTCTCAGCTGCTCGATGTCTTTCTTCAGTTTGGCGTTTTCCACCAGCAGCTTTTTCTGCTCTCGAACTGACGACTGCAGAACTGAAACAAACACAAAAACCGAACATAGTTTTCATCTTGTCCACAAAAAGGGGCGCGTTACCAGCAGTCCCCTACTTGAATGCTTGAATAAGAATTTCTTGCAATTTCTCGGTTGTGGGGTTTTTTTACCACACATTATATTTCAGTTACACACACATTAGCCATGCCTAAAAGTCAGAGAGAAATACATTCATTAAACATTAGTTGACTGATAATGATCTTTTTAAGGATCAGCTGTAACAGCCCCAGGGCCTCTGCCAGGACTTGTGTGTGTTGTGTTGCTGGTTCCTGGTTAGTTGGAGCTGGAGGTCATCAAGGAATTGGAGGCAGCTGGCCACTGTCTCCAAGTTGCATAAAACCCGCTCCATCCTGGTTGTCTGGCGGCTGCCTGTTGCCTGGCACCACGTCTTGTTATGATGTAGTTATTTTGATTTTCTGTATAGTTTATTTGGTATTATTTTAGTTAAACTGGTAGCATGTTTTCCCTTATTTGTGATGGTCTCAGAGCTGGACCCGTAACACAGCATGAATCAGAGATCAGTTATTGTGCGTCTTACGTGCTTTCTCTCTCGTCAGGAGGGCGTGAGTTTTAAAATACTCCATGATCTTCTCGCCATCCTCTGGATCAAGCTTCATCAGAGCTGCTGCCAGGCTGAGAAACAGACAGAAAGAGCTGTTAGCCACAGAGAGTCGAAGTGAAACCAGAACTTCCTGGTTCTGTTCCAAAAGTAAACCTCATTCAAAGTCCCATTGACATTTTTAGAAATGTATAAAAAACTAAAAATCCAGCCTTGAACATAAGTTTGCTCAACATGATGTTGTGTGATTTACCCCACATGTTCAATTAAGGATGGTAAATGAAAATAATCTGTATGTAATTATACCGTTTATTTAATTTTTGTGTTTCCCACAAGCCCAAATACATGAATACCACATTTCAAAGACAATATTTATACAAATAGTCCGGACTTTCTCTACACCGAAATATAGTAATTTAAATTATGTTGAAACATCAGTTACATCTAATGCATGACATTTTCTCAAAATTGAGGACATTTTTTAGAAAATAAAAAAGTGAGGACATTTCCGGAAAGTTTGTAAAATTTTTTGAAAGGTGTCAAATGACCTCGAGATTCAATCAGGAGTGCAAATATATCACACATATCTCAGTTATCTGTTTATTGACATCTCTCATGCAAACACGATGAGTTCAAACTTAAAATAAAGGGTTATAATATCTTAGTAATCTGATCTGTTTACAGTGTGACTGCAGTGGGCGTGGCTACAGCACAGCGACATGACTGAAAGTATACAAATCAGACAGGCAGTGATGTCATCAACTCACTGATCATATGTTTATATAGATGATATCTTAGAGGAAAGGATGTGAATGTTTTTGTCATGGCCAGAGGGCAGCAGACACATTCAAACACACACACACACACACACACATTGTAAAATGTCAGAATTAATTCTGTAGCAAAACAGAAATGAAATGAATCCCGTTGTCTACCTCCACTTCAAAGCACTTCCTGTTTGACACCTGATTGACAGGTGGATTAGAGCGCACACCTGTCTGGATGTTTAAAGAAGCAACTGTTCACTAACAAGTTAAACATATTGACTTAAAAGGTGATATGTTGTGTTCACTTAGTTGTTTCTGATTAAAACTAGTTGACAAAAAGTTTTAATTTAATGGTTTCACAGCTTTAAGTGTTAGAGGAGATGCTGCAACTCGTGGAATATGTTGTTATTAGTCTGCATCATTCACGATGCTGTTTGTAAATGTGGTATTTTGTTAACTTGCCATATGGAGCCATCAAATTCAAGTTTGCATAAGCAGAAAACGCCACTTTGTGTGCCAAATTGAAATAAAGTCCTTTCAGTGCAGAAGGCTAATAATTACATATTTGCAGCTCACGTGTCAGTGTCTTATTTAACTATTTTTATTCTTGTTGTTTATTTCTTCTAATGACTTTCAATGAATAACTTTCAAGTCCAATCAAGTCTTTGTGACTCAAATCTGAGTCAAAACTCAAAAAAGTAGTATGTTCAGTAACAATAAGCACAGTGTTCACAAGTCAGTTATATTACCAGTGGAGGGAGGAGTATTTAGATCCTTTACTACAGTAAAAGTACATAAGTATTATGAGCTTGATGTAGTTAAAGTATTGCAGTAAAAGTACATAAGTATTATGAGCTTGATGTAGTTCAAGTATTGCAGTAAAAGTACATAAGTATTATGAGCTTGATGTAGTTAAAGTATTGCAGTAAAAGTAGTGGTTTGGTCCCTCTGACTGATATATTATTATATATGACATCATTAGATTATTAATAGTGAAGCATCAGTGTTAGAGCAGCATGTTACTGTTGTAGCTGCTGGAGGTGGAGCTAGTTTACACTACTTTATATACAGTTAGCTAGTTTAGTCCAGTGGTTCCCAATCTAGGGGTCGAGCCCCTCCAAAGGGTCAGCAGATAAATCTGAGGGGTGGTGAGATGATTAATGGGAGAGGAAAGAAGAAAAAACAAAGTTCTGATACACAAATCTGTTTTCAGTTTTTGGACTTTTTCTCTAATTTTTGATTTTTGCTGAAATATTGGATCATTAGAACATTTATTGAAATGAAAGCATGTGAGAAGTTTAGAGGGAAAAATCACTATTTGGTGGAGCTGTTAACAACTCATAGACATGTGAAATGTGACCCCGACTACACACTGCTTTTTGTAAGACGTCAAAAGCCAAAAAGGTTGGAAACCACTGGTTTCATCTTTAACAATGTGTTGTATTTTAAAAGCTTGTTATATTATCCATTGTGTCAAATCTTCATCTGAAAAGTAACTAAAGCTGTCAAATAAATGTAGTGGAGTAGAAAGTACAATATTTCCCTCTGAAATGTAGAAAGTAGCATCACATGGAAATACTCAAGTAAAGTACAAGTACCTCAAAACTGTACTCAAGTACAATACTTGAGTAAATTTACTCAGTTACTTTCTACCACTGTATATTACAGACTAAGCATTGAAAAAGTTCATAATAATCACATAGAGTAGTTTATATTTGAGTTTTTGAGTTTTTGTATTTGATATGTTTTTAATTGTACAAAGAAAGACTGAACATGTCAGTGAAATGAACTGAGACATGAAAGCATAGAAAGAGCTGTCAGTGAAGTTTAGATAGATGTTATCTGTGATGAAGGAAGGTAGTAATACCATCAAAGGACACACACACACACACAAACACACACACAGGCTATATGAAACCAGCCTATTTGCATAACGATAAACAGAAACGTACTGACGCACCCGTCCGCTGTGAACCTGGTGAACATTTTCATACACAAACACACTAGAATGTCACTAACACACGTGTCTGTATGAGCTCATTATTAGAATGAAAATCCCCCTGAAACACTGTCACTGTTTAAAAAGCAACAACCAATAACATAAGAAGCAAATGTTTTCTAAATTTTAGTATTTCGTCACATTACACAGGTATATTCTCTTCTAGTTCTTAGTTACTTAAACACAAGAAGCAGCAGATTTCATTTCAATAACTCTTTATTGAATTAAATGATGCACAATTCTGAGAACAAACTGCCAAGAAGGAGTAAACAGCTCACTACATAGAAAATAGAAAGAAACTCTGGCTAGACTCGCTAGTGTTAGCATGTTCCCAGCTGGTTAGCACGTTGGCTAGCATGTTTCCAGGCCTTTACGGAACAAGTCTAAGCATAAGTCTTCAGCCATACGAGCATACTGTTCATTAATAAACACTTTAAATGTCCTTATATCTGCTTATAACTACGTCATTGTGTGTTACCATTTATTAACTGTTTATGCTGATTATAATTGTTACATATGGAAGACGAAAGTTCAAATCTATCAACATAACTAAGTCTACAGCCATGCTAACAGGTCTGTGAGGCTGTACTTGAGCTAAATGCTAACATCAGCATGCTAACATGCTTACAGTGACAATGCTAACATGCTGATCTTTAGCAGGTTTAATGTTTACCATGTTCGCCATCTTAGACTAAGGCTACATTAGGCCGGCTGAATCCTAAAACACTGTTTTTGAGCTGAACGGCATGCATCCACAGCAGGAGTTTCAGCTCATTTCTGCAAATATCCATCCACATTAAAACACCAGATAATTCTCCCCCTACTGGGCATGTGCAGAGGACAGACCAGAGACCCAGCAAAGAAGAAATGGTATACTGTTTCCGTTATTTCCAACTGCCACCATCTGTTTTGTCAGCGATATGACAGCATCTCTACAAAGCTCCGTTTTCCCGGTACACTATGGCGTTTTCACATTTATACACTTTGGAGGCAGTTTTGGAAAATCTCAGTTTTCAGGGGAGAAAAACTCTGTTTTAGACTGGATGAAGGGCCAAAACAGAGAGAAGAAGATGCGTTTACCAATTAAGCCGGCTTAGTGTGGACATGTAGCCTTGCATCGACAGACCAATTCCCAAATGTGAATTAATCTGGAACCTTTCAGTTCATTTTTGATTTCCAAGGGGCGTTATCAACGGGCGCAGACCAAAATGCCAAAATGACACAATTAGATAGTCCTACAACCCACCAGAGCAACAAAACATGTGATGTACGGCTGAGTGACAGCCCTCTGTAGCCCTCTGTACAGTCATCGTATCAAATCTGCCCCATATCAGATAAACAGTTGTGATTGGCTCAACCCGGGGCCAGGTCTGAACAGGAGGGGGGCCAGACGCATCTGCCAAAGCAAATAAAACATGAGCTCACAGATTCATCTCGTTCCCAGACTAGTAGACATGGTCTTAGTTTAGTATGTTAGCATGTTAACATTTTCTAATTAGCACTTAATACAAAGTACAGCTGAAGCTGACGGGGATGTCTTTAGTTTTGCAGGTATTTGGTCATAAACCAAAGTATTGGACAATTTAAAAGTTTGACCAGATGATGGTTCTGATGCCCCAGATTTCTTGACAGTTTATCCAATACTTGTTGGCAAGAATTCATCCTCTGGGGAACATGAATGTTTGTACAAAATTTCATGACAATCCATCCAATAGTTGTTGAGATATTTCAGTCTGGACCAAAGTGGTAGACCAACATTACCATCCAATCACATGAAGATGCTAAACTTGTGTTTGTCACATAGGAGGACATTACATTGACTTATATTGATCCACTGGACACTAAAGCTCAAATTACATTATAAATTATGGTCTTTGTCTGTGTAGCTGCAAGAGTCCATGTGACATAAATGTTGTCACCTGCCCAAGTCTGCATACAGCCCAAAATTTATTACCATGCACATACATGTGAACACAAATTTCCACGTATGCAACCACCCAATGTAGTATAAACAGGTGTATCCACTATACGAGTCTTGGAATATATTTTGGGCCTTTACCAAATAAAGGCCAAAATATTCCAAAGTTAAGGCAGCATGTTAACCAAACACCCAGTCTTAACTCTATAATGTAATGGTTTAGCTTTTGGGGACCAGTTTTTTGTCCCCAAATGGGTGTAGAGTCCCCCAGAACGTGAGTGTGTGAACAATTTATATGTCCTCACAATGTGATTAATATACACACGTGCAGCAGCTGCTAAACCACTGACATGTAGAGAGCAATGCAACAGCTGCAGTCAGGCCTGCTGCTATAAATAACACAAGCTGGTACGACACAACACACACATACAAAACACTGCTCTTTAATACTGACACCAAACTAAATTATTAAGAAGAAAATGAATCAGAGAGAAACAAAACAAATGACGTCATTTCAAGTTTAAAAAAAAAGAGCACCTTAAATAAACAAAATATTAATCCAAGCTTCTGTGTATTTTCCTAAAGCAAAAAATAAAAACATGTGCACACAAACATTCTCCATTAAATAAGAGGACTAGGCTACAAGAATGGAAAAAACAAAGAAGAAGAATTTATCTTCGGGCAAAGAAATGTCTGCAGCTGTGGAGGCTAAAAATGAACACAATTCACTGGAATTAAATCTCATGTACATCAATGTAAATGACAAATTCTTTTAGACAACTTGTGTAGCTTGTAAAAAACTCTCCAAGCAGACTGAATGTCTGATTTAACCTTGAAATGATCCTGTTATTATCTTTATTTAAAGCTTTGTCACACCCTTTAAACTTGTCAATACAAAGAGGAGAAGGTGAGTTTGTAGTAAAATCAATAAAAGACGACAACAAACACACACAGAGACACATTTGGAGTTTGTACCTGGGATGAAACAGGTTGTCGGCGTTGTCCATGTTGGAAGATGTTGTCGGTCGGCCGGTCAGACACAGATAGCTCCGAGTCGGACTTCAACTGAGACGCACACTCTGTCAGCTGTCCGCTTCCATCTGTGGCTGTAGACACCATTTGTGGCTTGAGGTCAAAGGTCAACCCCCCCCCCCTTAAAAACCCAGAACAAGGTGATGTGATTTAGTTGTGAATAGAAACTTAGTTAATAACAAGTGGAAACTCACCGATTGGTTACAAGTAAAGGAAAGTTTCACAATTTTTCAAGTGTGTCTATAAACAACAGTCAGGAGCCCAAATGAACAGTGAAACCTGTTTTTCTTGCTGTAATCATTCCTCCTGTTCATATTGACCATTAGAAGATCCCTTCATAATACACTGACAATGGAAGTGATGGGGGACAAAATCCACAGTCCTCCTTCTGTACAAAAATGTATTTAAAAGTTTATCTGAAGCTAATATGAAGCTTCAGTGTCCAAATGAGTCAAATCAAGTAGATATCTTTCAACGTTACAGTCTTTTTAGTGCCAAAGTCCCTCTTTTTGTTACTATACTTCCACCGCAGCTCAACAGGGGAAACACTGTCCGGCAAATATGACTTAATGTACATTTCTGTTGTGTGAATATTGGCACATAAACAGCAGGTGGTGCTGTTGCAGAAGAAGAGGACAGCAAGATGATGTCATTAAACAAGCAGCTGTCAAAGCCATAGACTGTAGACTGGTCAAAGCTCAAACAATGGAAAACCATGTGGAAATATGACATTTCTGTTAGTTTCATGTATTGATTTAAGGAAGGTTAACAGTTTCCTCATCATCACTCCACACAGATCTGATGTTTTCAGCTCTTCGGTGACGTTTAAGTCACATGATTCATGCATGTCATCATTTATTCGTTCAGTCTGTTTACATTTGCTTTTTATCCACACAGCTACTGTTACACCTCAGACAACAAGAAAAACTTTGTTGCAATATTTTGACTTTTTTCCCATTTCCAGTGTTTCCACGCTGTGCTTTTTAAATGAGCAAATTGAAAATGTGCATTAACACAGGTGGATATAAAGGGAAAATTGGAGAAATTACAGCAACGCGAGAAGAGATAGATAGAAAAATGTATAAAAAGGATATATACCAGTAACAAAAAAATCTCTGTTATGAAGCTTAACCAGTAAATTTGTGTACAAAAGTGTCCACCTCATGAACCCTTAGAGACCCGCAGGGGTGTCTGTGATCTCCGCTGACATTACTGTCTTTCAGAGACTGGGCTTTGTTTTAACACTAGTATCATGGTATCATATGAAACTAGACAACCTAAGGCATCCATTGATACCAATCATGTCATGCTAGCTTGTTGGGAAGGTGGCTAAATTACGTTAGGCCACATTCTGGTGAAGGAAAAACTTGCATGGCCATTTTCAAAGGGGTCCTTCGACCTCTCACCTCAAGATATCTGAATGAAAATGGGTTCTGTGGGTACCCACAAGACTCCCCTTTACAGACATGCCTACTTCATGCTAACCCCATGCGGTTTTTTGCTTGCAGTATGAATGTGTAATTGTCGCCTAGTCTAAAAATGGTGTATTTGAATATTTCTGCATACTGGGGTACCTAAACAGTCTTGGAATTGCATAAATTGGGTCTGACTGGAAAGCTGAGACTGTTGTAGAGTCAATGAGGCCAACTGTATTCATGTGTGATGATGTTAGTCCCCACAGTAGCCATTTCATTGAAATGAGACTATTTTTTGAAACTTGACTTCATTGTATAAAATGAGCTAATGTAACCTTTAGGATATTCAAAGCCTCATGAAACTTTACAACCACAAACTAGAGACAAAGGACATTCAGAGGATTTATGGTTTTCTTGGGTATATTGACAATAAGGGATTTCTGAACAATTTCTAGAACAGAAGTGCTCGCCATCTAATCGCTGAAAAATGCACTTCTTACAGAAATCTCCAAATGTCAAAAGTTTTTGATATCAAATCACAGCATGAATTTTTCTATGGTTTCTCAAGGTCTTGGTGTATTAATGTGGTATTTTGAGGGATTTTTGACCATTTTTATCAATTCTCGAGGGGTCAAAAATGGTTTAATTTTGCACTAAATCTGTGTAACCAATGGTAGCAACCCAAAAATTGCTGCAACAACTTATGAGATGTAACTGAGCATGGGAATGGCCATCATACACTTCCATCATAATGTTCTAAGCCCTTATACACTAAACTTCCAAAATTTGAATAGACACCTAACAAAAACACACTGTTGACCTGCTATCTCCCCCTAAAAATCCACTGTACCTCCCTAAAAAAGACAAAAATGGGTCTATGGTGGGTTTCTGTTAACATACATGAAGGTGGCAAAATATTAGGAACACTTCCATTATAATGCACTCCAGTACACCACCACCACCCACTACAACCTCAATAATAAACATTAAGTAGAATTATCACCTTCCTGACAATGTCAACAAAAACTGAAAATGTACAAGCTTCATAAAAATGTAGAATTTATGGCAGAGCTGTTACTGGATTGCATTAGATTGCACAGGTGTTCCTAATAAAGTGCTCACTGAGTGTATTTCTATAATATCTATACCAGATAGATTAGTATGTATGCATAATCAATACAATATTATCAAGCATAATGTAAAAAATAATACATAAACACAACATACACACAATATATGATAATATATCATAATTATTATATAATATATACAATAACATTTCATTTTTAATTGAAATTAATAATCTTTACATCATATAAAAGTATGAGTTTGATGAGTTTTATCTCAGACTTCATATTATTTAATTTATTCTTTATTTTTGTTTTTTTATATTACAAGGTGAAGGGATGAGGGACGAAAGAAAATTCAATGTAATTTAAGAAGTCAGTAAGGAGATAATGTGTGTGTATAGATAGAGAGACAGCAGTGTGTTGCGTGTAAAGCGTTTAGAGTTTCTTCAGTAGATAATCAGCTTCCTCTGGTGGTAAAAAAACAGCACTGCAACCATTTATCACTTTAACCAAACTCATATGAATTTATCCTTCAGTTTAGTTTTCAATCCAAGTTCATTATTAGTATTATTTATTATTATTACCCACGTTACCTTTATGTCGCCTCTCCAACATGATAGTCCATCTTTCATTACCATTCTGGTTAACATTCAGAATGTTTTGCAAAAAGATTAAATTTTAAACATTTCAATCCTTTCAAAAATGGCTATATATATATATTTGCAACCCCAATGCAATTTTTGACTGACCACCAAAAACATCTTTATAATTTTCTGAGATATTTTATCTTCACATTTTACAGATTCATTGATCTGTTAAGTTATATTTTCTGTATATTTTCTTTTCCTTCCTCAATGTGTTAAATTATGTTTCATAGCTTTCTCTATGATGACAAGATACTGTTCCCCATTTTCATTTTTATTTTTTGTCTAAAACAGTCAAATTAAACAATCTTACCTCTTAAAAATGCCAGAATCAGCCTTAAAAACTCATTTTGTGTAATGTAGGTGTAATTATTGAATGTAAACTCCCAGTGAGGTCATTTAAAAACCCCCAAGTTCCCAGATACAATACAGTCGACATGGTGTCCTCAGTGGCAATATTTAGCCTTGGCCATAACCCAATATTTGGTGACACAATCAGTTTGGGAAGTAATGACAGGCAGGAAGTGAGTTTTAATTCAAACAGGTAACTAATCCCTGAGTCATGAATATCAGTGATATCAATCATCCTGCAGATACCATTAATCTGTTTGTGTTGTGACGTATTGCCATTTCAAACAGTGTAGCTACTATAGATGGAAACTCAGCCATCTGAACTCAAGTGGCAAAGTCAGTCTCTAATTTTATGAATAAAACTGTGTGTTTGAGCAGACCAGAAGTTAGGAAAGAGTACAGTAAACCTGACATTTTTAAAAACAATCTCTAGCATCATATGTTTCATTAGGCTAATAAGGCCGTCATGATGTGACATTTCATCATTAACTGTGTTTTAATTACAGGTGTGTTAACTGCTGTATATTGTATTTATTAGTCTTTTTAGCAAGGGGAAGTTTGTCATTGGAAGTCCATTTCCACAAGGAAATTTTGGAATTTGGAATTACGAAATTTTCATGGTGAACCAAAATTATGATTTATTAATATAAAGTCTTTGGTTTGGTCGTAAAACAACCTACACATAACATGCTTGTCAAAATATTCATCAAACAAACAAACAGACAAAAAGATGCATTTTCAATCAAACATGAAACATGGGCATGCAAAAACACAAAATACAAAATATTGGTTTACTAAATCAAAATTATAACATAGAATGTCAAAATAATGAGTCATAAATTACACCCCTTAAGTCAAAATTGAATCAAAATTAAGATCATATGTCAAAATTGTAACTTACTATCATAGTTTTGATTTACTATCTCAAAATTATGCATAAATAATATCAGTTTAGAAATTTTTGTTTGATTATCTCATAATTTTGATGTAGTCAACTTCACAATTTGGATTTAAACATCATAATTTTGCTCTACTATCTGCCTTTTAGTAGGCTAAGACAAATTTTTGACTTACAGTCTCATTTGATAATTTTTACTTAAAAAATCAAAAAAGGTGACATTTAATAACATAATTTTTACTTCCAACATCCAAATGTATCAAATTAGAAAGTAAAAATTTTGACTTAACGTGAGAATTTTCTATTTTTCTCAATCCTTTTGACATTTTTACTTAACTTCAACTGTAAACGTGTAACTGTTTTTGTCTCTTCCTGACTTCCACACTTTTCCCGCCTCCCTCCGCTTTACGGATAATCCCGAGTGCTGCCGAGCTCAGGTGACTCATCGCTGCGAGGTCCGAAGGTGAGTCAGCTGGGCGGGGCGAGCGGCACCCCCAAATATGGGCGGGAACGAGCGCGTCGACGGAAGCTGTCGCACCATATTTGGAATGTGAACAGCCATTGACGGGAGGCGCGAGGACTGACGGTTGCGGGTGGGGGTTCCATATACACACACGCAGGCGCTCGCGCTTACGCAGTGAAACTCACAGCACGCGCACAAGCAGAGGAGGAAGAGAAGTTCTGAGCGAAGAAAAAGTGAAGAGATTTGAGCCGAAGAGGTGAAATTCTGCCGATAAAGCGGTGAGTTTATTTCTGTTTCGTTACTCGCGGAGAAAGCAAAGTTTATTTAACTTCCTTTCACCTGTTTGAAAGCAGAGAAGAAGCGGAAACGTGCGTCACAGCGTCAGACAGGTGTGTTTACTGTCGTCCTGCTCGTGTCGCAATGAAGGAAGCGCTTCAGCTGACATTTACAGCCGTTTGTTTAGCTTATAAACACAACTTTTAATGCTGCTTGTGCATCTATCAAGTGCTGAAATAATGTGTCAAATATCCTATTTATCGATACACCGATCATTAATCGATACTAGGTTGTTTTGACAAAAAGTTTAAACGTGTAAGTCGTTTTGTTTGATGGAAATCTGCGTAGAAAACGTGACTTACTTTCCTCTGTCACATGTCAGTTAAAATTACAACTTTTTTAATTTAGTGCTGAAACGATTAGCTAGTCAAATAATTGATTGATCAATAATTAAATGCCTTATTAACAGCTTTTCTACAGTTGTTTATTTTTCTTAATAGGCCCAGCAAACATTTACTGCTTTCAGCTTCTTCAATGTTTATTACCTTTTTCTATTTTACACAAAAAAAACTTCAAATTAATTGTGTTACTTCTATTCAACACTGAAACAATCAGACAGGTATCAACAACTATCCTGCCAATCAATCAATCAGTTTGTCAAGCAAAAAGTGAAATATTTGCTAAAATGTGAAGATATGTTGCTTTTCTGTGTTTTTCTTTATGATTATAAACTGTGAGGACAACTAATAGACAAAATGAATCAAGAAAAAGATCAATAAGTGTATTGATAATGAAAATAAACCTGAATTGCAGCCCTACTTTTTCTCTCAATCAGACAGGATACTCAGCTACCTGCAGCTCTCTAATGCAGTGGTTCTCAAAGTGGGGTCCGGGGACCCCCCAGGGGTCCTTGAGGCAGTTCCAGGGCGTCCACAGCAAAAAGAGGAATCACTTATTTTGACTCCATAAATAACACGGTGACAGAAATGTGTGAGTGTTTTGGTTTTCATACACTTTCTGTAATAAAACCTCTAAAAGTCTGATCAGACGGGGGGTTTGTGGTCTAGTTTGTGGGGTCGTTGATGTGAGACGGTCTGTGAACCACTGACCTGATGTTCCTCCCTTCCCTGCTCTGTCTTGTGTTGACAAATTAGGGAAATTGAAATCCCATGGTCTTAATTTCATTTAAGGTAATTTGTCATTATGTCATTCTGTGTGTCGGTAAACAGGGAACGACACACACACACACACACACACACACACACACACACACAGAAAACAGTCTGATGATGGTTTGAAATGTGCAGGAAAAGAGGAAACATTGAAATATCAATGAAAGTAAAAGTCAGCTGTTAGCTGTGTAGCAGCTATTAGCAGCTAACCAGTGAACTTAACAACAGAAACTACAATTTCATTTATTTATTTATCACAAGTATGTTTGCTGTTGTACTTCAATACTTTCTTAGTACAAAAGTATCAAAAATGATGCTAAATTATTTTATAATATAATTTTAGACTGTTATATTTAGTCAAAGCTGTTAAAAAGCTGCTTGTGTTTAGACAAAATTAAAGACACGTATTTATTTTACACCTGAACTGTTTTTAACTAACTGCAGGTTTTAAACTCTGCAGGAAGTTTCTGGTTTTCTTTGTGTTTAAATTAAAACAGACATAGAAAAGTTGCAGTGATTTTTGAAAATCAAGTTTCGATGTTTTTAAAGGTTTTAAAGCAGATTGTTAGAAATGCAGCACATGTTTTTAAAAGTTTTGCTCGTCAGTCAGATGAAAAGTCAGTTTTCCTCCATTAAAAAAGGAACTTTGGTGCAGATTCACAGTTTATTTGTATCTTTTGTCTAAACGATCTCAACCGACGAGTTTCAGGTCGCAGTTTGTTTCCATGATGAACAGAAAGTGTTTTTTCTGACGTGTGTTTGTACAATGAGGTTTAACATTATACACCAACACACACACACACACACACACACACACACACACACACACACACACACACACACACACCGCTGTGTGAAATGTTGTCAGAGAGGCGGCAGGCTGAGGAGGCATTTAGCAGGAGACAGAGACATGACTCACAATTTAACTTGATCTGCAGCAGTTTCAGCAACATCAATACTGTCTCTGTCTGCACAGAGTTTCCCAAAACCTTCACAATACGCACACACACACACACACACACACACACACACACACACTCTTTCAAACGAAAGTGCTGCTTAGAAATATAGTTTGAATCATCAGTCTGCTGTTATTCTGTTGCTGTAACCAACAATAAGCTAACAGCTGCAACCAAATATTATTTTCACTATTGATTAATCTGATTAGTTGTTTGGTCCATAAAATGCTGAAAACATGTTGATCAGTGTTTCCCAAGATGTCAAATGTTTTGTTTTATCCAAAGATATTTAGTTTATCGTCATAGAGACGAAAGAAACCAGAAAATATTCACATTTAAGAGGCTGCAATCAGAGAATTTGGACTTTTTCTTTGTAAAAAAATGACTCAAAACAATTAAATTGGTTATCAAGATAGTTGGCGATTAATTGAATAGTTGGCAACTAATCAATTAATCGACTAATTGTTGCAGCTCTTAATGTGTCAGTAAATCTTTAGATGATCATTCCTGATGTAGAGAGCAGCAGCGATCAATCGATTAGTGTGCAAATGAATAAATAAAATAAACTTGTGGCTTTTGGAGGAAACATCACATGAAATACATCATCAAGCAGCAACATGTCGTCGGGGTTCAGAAGCATCATTTGTAGTTTTTATAAGAAGCTTTTTCAACGTCAGCAGGAAACTGAAGTGAAGGATCGTCAGCTGAAGCTCTGACGGGCGAGTTTTATTGTTATAGGCGAGAGGAAGATTGTTATCTGTTCTGTGGAAAGTTAAATATTCTCAGTTTAAAGCGGCAATCAGCTGCCATGCTGTCTGACTGGTTTTATGTTCAGGCGTGTGTGTAGGTGTGTGTGTGTGTGTGTGTAGGTGTGTGTGTGTGTGTGTAGGTGTGTGTGTGTGTGTGTGTAGGTGTGTGTGTGTGTGTGTAGGTGTGTGTGACGGCTCCGGTGGTATTAACAGGCTTTGCGTGTGTGTTGTAGGCGTGTCTGTCTGTCTGTCAGGTTGTACCTCCCTCAGGTTACTCAGAGTCAAACACTAAAAATTCAGATCTCAATAGTGTGTGTGTGTGTGTGTGTGTGTGTGTGTGTGTTTGTAGGGGTGTGTGTGTGTGTGGGTGTGTGTGTGTGTGTTTGTAGGTGTGTGTGTAGAGGTCTGTGTGTTTTTACCCGTCTGAACTTGATTAACTGCTGATAAGAGCATTCCTGTCGATTTCAGAGGATCCACAATTCAGTACTTCACTAAGAATTTACTAATAAACAATTACTGTAAAATAATAATAATTAATAATAATAATAATGAAATACAGCACATTTCAGAACCAGGTTAGTGATTGTTTGAGATTGGGAAACATTCGATCAGCCAACAACTTAAGTAGTAAATAAAGTTAAAGTTTGAGTTTTTCAGAAAGCAAATCAATGAAATTTAAGTGAAGTTTGCAACAGAGTGCAGTCTTGTTTTTAACTGTATCACTTAGCAGTAATTCTATTACCACAGGCTGGAACTGATGATTAATTTTTTATTATTGATTCATCTATCAATTACTTGTCAATTAAGCAATGAAAGATTTCTTCTAAAATGTCAGAAAATACTGAAAAACTCCTTGTTACAAGTCCAACATCTTTAAATTGACCAACAAGATGTTGAAAAGTCTTAAAAACATTTAATTCTGTTTCCTTAAAAAAAAAAAGGTCTTAGAAATGATTTAAAAGCCTTAAATTGAATTTATTATAATTCTTGGTTGCTGTAGACGGTGATGTTAGTTCTGACTGCTGCTGTAAACTTTTTCTCTGTATTTGTTCTCCTCCGTTATTAAAAATGTGACACGAACATTTACAGGGTAATATTGTATTTACATGAAGCATTTTTACTGTATTTTTATAAACCAGAAGTTCAACAACTTAAACTCTCTGGAACAAAACACTTCCAGTGAATGTTGGCTAGTTGTGACGTTTATTTAACCTCAGATAAACCCCACGAAACTAAAAATAAAGATTAAAAACAAAAAGTAGAACAGACGCCTGAACAATCCAGAAAAACTGGCTGTGAAACTGTGTCACGTCCAGATTTTTAAATCTTTTGTGTCGACCGACGGTAAAAATGTGTTGTTGTTGTTGTTTTTCAGGTCGGTGCTAAATCATCCTGATCGACCAATCACCTGCCTCCTCTGTGACATCACCAGCTCAGCTCCTGATAGACCGATACTGGATTATTGATTACGCCTGAGCCACAGCAAAGCAGACGACACCTGATAAAGGAATATTTGTGAAGTTTCAGCACATTAAAGTTTGTTTATATTGTGACTGTGGTCAAATTCTTCCTTATTGATCAGACAATCAATCAATAAGTCCTCCTAAAGAGGAGAAAAGGTCATCAATGGCAGCTTCAGAGCTGATCCAGGACAGCGGTGATATCCGCCCTCATGTGGAAGCTGACGTGACCACAACAAACCCCACTTTGCCTCCTCATCCTCCCATGGTTGCCAACGGTAACCCGGCTCGCCACGCCACCTCGCCGCCGCTCCCCGGCGACGCCCACGACGGCAAAAACAAGCACGAACGCAGCAAACTGAGCAGTCTGCTGCAGAACCAGCTGATCCACTCGCTGAGCAGCGGCCTGAGGCGACACTGCGACTACGTGAAGATCTCCGTGCCGGAGGAGCGCGCCAACCGCCTCCCCAAAGAGTGGTGGAAGACGGGCGTGGCCTTCCTCTACGCCCTCTTCAACCTCTTCTTCACCACCGTCGTCATCACCATCGTCCACGAGAGGGTGCCGGACAAGTCGGTGAGCCCGCCGCTGCCCGACAAGTTCTTCGATTACGTGGACCGAGTCCCCTGGGCCTTCACCGTCACCGAGGTCAACGGGCTGATCCTGGTCGGACTTTGGTTCGTCCAATGGATCTTCCTCAAACACAAGTGAGCTCTAGTTTCAGTAGAAATACAGAGTAGAGCTGCAACAATTAGTCCAATGATTGATTAGTTGATTGATAGACTCACAGGTCAGTCAGTCAGTAAACGCTTCACTTATAGAGACTGAGGACGATCTCCCAGCTTTTGTTGTTAAAACTGGGTGGAAACCATTAGAGATTTTTAAAAAAAACCTGCATTGCAGAACCAATCCAGAGTCTTCAGGGCGTGATGGCGTGTCCTGAACCAAATGTAAGGGGCGTAGCTTTGTTAGCGGCCGTTCAAGCAACTACTGTTCTTTTAAGAAATCCCCAGACTTCGGTAGGTGGAGAGCTCTGATTGTTTGGTGCCGCCAGATGAGTCGATCGACAGAAAATTAATCGCCAACTATTTTCACAACAGAATAATCATATAGTCTTATTTTTTTAAAGCAAAAATACCAAATATTCAGTCGTTGCAGCGTCTCAAATATGAGAATTTGAAGTTTTTCTGTGTCAAACATGACAGTAAACTGAATATTTCTGTGTTGATCAGACAAAACGAGACATTTGAAGACGTGTTGACCCTTAAGAAATTATAACACATTTTTCTTCATACATTTTAAAGACAAGACAGTTAATAGATTAGTGGATTAAAATAATGGTTAGTTGCAGCCCCATCAGCAACTATTTCAATATGAGAATAATCATTTTTTTAATATTTAGCGAGAATATTTACCAATCTAACAGAATAGACAAGGACAG
Organism: Thunnus maccoyii; assembly: GCF_910596095.1. NCBI lineage: Eukaryota > Metazoa > Chordata > Actinopteri > Scombriformes > Scombridae > Thunnus > Thunnus maccoyii. The sequence continues at coordinate 24,979,945 of NC_056554.1, forward strand.
AAGAACGTTGCTTGTTGAAGCTGTTGTCACACCATCAGTAATAATTATACAAATGTCCAAACACAAAATATAAATACAATCATTTATGTATTTTTGGAGAGAAAGCTTGTTGTTCAGTTGGTCCTTTCTTTAAAGATCGTGAACCCAAACCAGACAGCGTTATACGTCTCCAGAAGCGGAGCTAAAAACAGTCCGGTCCCTAAACAGACACTTTCACAAACCTTCTTACAAACAAGTATGTTCATACAATGACCTGATTGATCTAAATGGTCGATCAATACCTTTTTAAACAAGGACGTCCTTCAACTTTAGCTTGTCGAGGTACCTCCCGATCCACACAGTCTCTAAGACAAAGATACAAACAACCCTCAGATAGAAACACGTTCAAGAATTCAACTGGACTAGGACGTCACATTCAGTTGAAAACCATATTTCTAACATATATATACAAATGATTTATTAAATCATAACCTATCAATCAGTTTTCTCTCACGTTGCTCATTTTTATTAAAGTTTCTCGTCCCTCTCTGCAGAGCTATCGTGGGTCGTCGCTGTTTCTTCCTGATCGGGACTCTCTACATGTATCGCTGTGTCACCATGTACATCACAACGCTGCCGGTGCCTGGAAAACACATGGTCTGCGCTCCCAAGGTACAAACACACACACACACATTAACTGTATGTTTACCTGTTGTTTACATACAGTTCACCATCAGTAACTGTTTTGTTTGTTTCTCTGTGCAGCTTTACAACAACTCGACCGGGAAGATCTGGAGGATTCTGAGGCTGATATCAGGAGGAGGTAACAGCAACAAACTATTGGGAATGATTGTTATAAACTGACAGAAATGTAAAATAAATTTATTTCACATTGCACTTGGTAAATAATTTTAGCTCTGAGCATCACTAATGGTTTTTCTTTCATACTTTGACTGTGAAACAGGCATTCAATTGTGTTCTGTTTGGTATTAAAATGTCTTTAAAAGTCTTAAATGTAACTTGAAGCCTGTAAGAAGTAAATTTAATGTCAGTTTACTCGCATACAGCGAACTGAAGCTCCTGCTTATCATGTGTTTGTTTGTTTGTTTGTTTGTTGTGTGCAGGTTTGTCTCTGACTGGTTCCCACTTGATGTGCGGTGACTTCCTGTACAGCGGTCACACCGTCATGTTGACTCTGTCCTACCTCTTCATCAAAGAGTGTGAGTGTACACACACACACACAACACACACACACACAACACACACACACACCTGCTGTTTTCTGATTTATTTCAGTTTAAATTCACTTTACTGCTGCTGCTTTCCTCAAATTAATTATGATGCAGGTTGACTGATATTTGTTGGGTCATTTGTGGAAAAAATTACTAATCTTCACTGATTACAATGAGACACTCATTATTATCATTTAAACTCTTTACTGAAAAACTTTAACCTGTTAATATTTCCTCTGAATCTCTGAATGTTGAATGTATTAAATAGCTGAGATACTAAAGAATGAGGTTAAAGTCAAAATACTTTAAGGAAAAATTGTTGTAATGTATTAAAATAATAATACATTATTATGGAGCAACAATAGCATGTTGTTATTGTCTTTTTAACTACATCATGACTTTTTTCTCATATTACAACTTTATCCTCAAATTCAGTTTTTTTCTCTCTGAACACTGGCCATAAAGGAATTTTAAATAGAATTTAGTGGCATCTAGCAGAACAGACTTGGCAGAAATGGAATATAATATTCATAAGTATGTTTTAATTAGTTTATAATCACCTGATAATGAGAATCGTTGAGTTTTCGTTAATTAGAATGAGCCTTTATATCTACAGAGGGAGCAGGTCCTCTTCCATGGAGCCGCCATGTTTCTACAGTAGCCCAGAACAGACAAACCAAACACTGGCTCTAGAGAGGAGCTTTAGTGTTTTTCATGGGTTTCGTGGCCACTGTGGGTTCTACTACCCACCTGGAAGGGTGAGGGGTATTCTGCAACCTCACCACTAGATGCCACTAAATCCTACAGACTGGTCCTTTAATACTCATCAGAGTAAAAGTACAAATAAACATTATGACAGATAACAGTGATGAAGACATTTATACAAATAGTAAATAACAGATCAACCCCCATAAAATAATTAAAATATCAAAAACAACAACATGAGTTATTGTCTGAGTGTGATTTCTGGTTGTTTTTATTTGCTGCAGACTCTCCGCGCTGGATGTGGTGGTATCACTGGTTCTGCTGGTTGCTGAGCGCCTCGGGAGTCGTGTGCATCCTGATCGGCCACGAGCACTACAGCATCGACGTGGTGATCGGATACTTCGTCACCACCAGGACTTTCTGGTGGTACCACACCATGGCCAACACACATGTAGGTGTACTTGTCCTTATAAATGTGACTCGATATTTATTAACGTCGACAGTCTAATCTAATATGTTCAGTTGGATACAAGGCTCCTACTTGAGTTTGTTTATTTATTTGCACAGGTTAAAATCAAATGCATACAAACAACATGAAAAAAATCTGTGTAGAGAGATGGAATTACCTCTACCTTAATAATAATAATAATAATAATAATAATAATAATAATAATAATAATAATACAGATAAAATATAAAAACAAACGTGTGCACACATGGATTGTTATCTACACAGAAACATAAATATATGTGTAGAACACACACACTCAACACTGGTAGATTACAAGAATGTTTTAAATGTTTAAATAACATACACACAAAAATACCTTCTTCTGATATAACATGGCACGTTACATTCATAGACTGTATAAAAATATGGACGTAGTTACCGTGACATCACCCGTTGGTTTCTGAAGAGCGGTTTTGAAGCTCAAAGCGAGCCGCTCCGGCCGTCGCCATCTTGGCAGCGCGTGATGCTGCCTAACTCCCAGCCAATCAAAAATGGGCAAAGAGGCGGGCCGAAACAAGCCACCTAGCGGCTGGCAGACCTGTCACTCAAAGCAGCCATGTCCTTCATTATGCATAACTTTACGGCTTAATAAAACTTAAACAGGTGAGTTATAAAAAAAATTCACCCCCCGTACAGTTGTCATGAAAGAGGAAATTAGCTACAGAGACCAAAACCATTGTTTGTACCAGGCTGTAAACATGTTTATTTCTGCTGTAAAGTTGGACATTTTAACATGGAGGTCTATGGGGATTGACTCGCTTTTGGAGCCTCAAGTGGTCATTCAAGGAACTGCAGTTTTTGGCTTCATCTTACAGCCCCGGAGGTTACGGCTTGATTACATTAGATACTTTATGAATCCCAAAGGTAAATTTAAAATAATAATAATTTATATTTAGTAGTATTAGTATTTTTATTACTTGCACACTGCATATACTGTTTCCACTATGAACATTTGCAGATTCCAGGTCAATATTTTCATTTCATTTCATTTCATTCTCTTTTAAACCTGTAGCAGCTGTTCTCACTTAGAATATATTTTACATATATTTTTTTATTGTAAATTTCCTTTTTATATTATTTAGGATTACATCATTTTGTGTATATTTTTGACTGTTATGCACCACAACACCAAGTTAAATTCCTTTTTATCTGCAAACCCACTTGGCAATAAACCTGATTCTGATTCTACAAGTTAAATTTCCTCCCTTAAAATCCCAATCTTACGCAACATTAAAGACCGCAAAATGCAAACTCTGTCTCTCTTTATGTAATTTTGTCACTAATATTCTGTGTTTTTTTTTCTGCTCAGACGCTGCGTCACGCGCCCAGCAACTACCTGTCGAGGACGTGGTGGAACGTGGCCTTCAATTTCTTGGAAAGGAACGTTCAGACGACGGTTCCCATCGTGTTCTCGTGGCCGGTGGCGTTGCCTTCCTCCTGCAGGCAGCGGTACAGGATGGTGGAGGGCGGGAGAGACGAGTGACCGGAGAGGAGAGGAGATAACTAACCTGCCCTGAGCTGAATCAGCCTCCATCCTGAACCACGTGAGTGGACAGAGAAGAGGGCGACGGAGGACTTTAACATCAGTTTATTTATTAAAACCGGCATTTACACCTCACTGAGGAAGAGGAGAAACTGAAAGGAGGAAGAGGAGGTGTTATTAAGTTTACATTATTATGACCACCTGGTATTTATTTATCAGCATGTTTTATCACCAAAATGATGATAATAATACAGTCAGAGGAGGCAGAACAAGGTTTTGACTCCTCTAAGAGGTAAATTAAAAGCCTCAATCTGCTTTCAGAAAACATCAAAATCTACTTGATTTTCTTGGACGATACAAACACAAATATTATTACTGTTAACATTGACTGTTGTGCATCAGAAGGACACACAGCAACACAACACAACCTTTTAAAATACAAGAGATTATGAAAGGAACCACAAATTAAACTTGTGTAAAACACTATAAGGTTAAACTCATAACCTGATAACGGCTTGCGAATCACTGGAGGTTTACTCACAATACTTCTTTTGTGTCTTTTGTGTGATGATAAACATCCGTCTTTGTCAAATTGAAGGTTTAAATTAGTTACAGATGTCATAAAAGTTTGCAAAAGTGCCAGTAAACCAATTTCATGGTGCATGAATCCAGATTACTGTCCTGCAAGTTATGAAAGTTTGAGAGTCCAACATCTCGAACCTTTGACCTGCTGCAGCTTCTCAGATGGACGTAAGTTTTATGGTCTTCAGCCAACAGGATGCTGCTCAAACACCAACAGATCAACCAACTGAACTGGTGAAAAGCATCTTTCACACACAAGGCCAATGAAATTCCTCTTATCAACAACAACAAACTTTATCTGATTTAACAGAACAGGAATTAGTCAAGGTTACTTAGTGCTCACTAAGGTAACAATACGTCATTTTGACGTTTTGATTTTTCAGAATTATTAACAGGTTTTCCTACTAAATCATTTTAATCATTTAACAGTTGTACAAACTAAATATGATTATATTTACAGGACAGATGGTGGGATAAAGATCGCTGAAAAGGAGCAGTCTTTCCAGGATTTCTTTTCTTTTGGTAGAAAGTCGGTCTAGCTTTAGCAACAGCTGTGTAGCCAAGATGGCTGCCACAAAAAACAATTTGTGGCTTTGATTCCTGCAGTCAGAACTTGACACGTCTGGATTTGTTAACAATGAAAATGTCATTAAAACCAAAGTTGATTTGTTGCCAACAACTTTCATTTGAAGATTTAGACTTTTACTCAGACTTGCTGTGGAGAGAAGATTTTGGGGGTTAGCCGCCCGCTAGCTCATTGACCTAAACGATTGTTTTGATAATGCCAACGGTAAATTTGACACCTACCAGCAAAGAGAAAAGTTTAAATATTATTATTGCTGATTATTATCGTTTTGTCATAATTGCCAGAAATAAGCACCAAAGCTAAACTGCTAGCTACAGCAGCAGTTCACAATGCTAACAGCACAAGGCTCAAAAGCACAAAGCTTTGGTCGTTGTCACTGAGTTGTGTGCCGTTAGCCACATGCTAGCTCATAATAGCGTAGAACTATTTTGATGTTTGTCATCCATTAAAGCTAAATGTATCACCTCCCAACCAAGAAATCTGAGACTAAATGTTTAAACATTGAGATGATTTACTGTTTGTTCTGAAAGCTAGCCATGTTTTTTTGGACCGAAGCTGAACTGCTAATGACTTAACATTCATGGTGCTAATAGCAGTTGGGTCTTCATTAATGTGGGAGTGGAAGCTTGTGTCATTTAATTAGGTTAAATTAGCCACATGCTAGCTCATTATTCATAACAATTGTTTTGATGATGCCAACTAAATAAATAAAGGTTTAAAATACATGAGAGGTAAATGAACAACCGTCCAACAAAGAAAACTGAGACTAAATATTTAAACACTGAGATTTTTTCTCAGTTTGTTTCATAAACTAGTCAGAGATTCAAGACCAAATCTACTGATTGCTAAATTGCTGGCGATCTTAACATTACCAGCGCTAACTTGAGCTTGATTGTCATCAGTGTGAGAGTTCTTGAGCATCGTTGTATATATCTGTCTATACTTGATTATTGTTAAGTTATATTTTCATGTCAAAATGAGTAAGTGAGACACTGAGCTCACGGTGGTTGTTTTCGTTTTTTTTTACTGTCTTATTTTTTTTTTTTTCTTTATTATAAAAGGAATCAATGAAATAACAGTCTTTAAACTTTGGATTTCACTAAGAGTCCCTGAAAACTGCTGCTGATTTAAAGTCGGACTGATGAAGGCTGCCGTTCCATAAAGCTACAGTTACTTGTATAAAAGTGTTACCCAATGCTTTCTACAACAGTTTGTTTTTCTCAGAGTCCCAGTATGTCTTTATTCATTATGTTTGCTGACTTGAACACATTGTCACAATCTGTTTCCTTTGATAATAAATAAATTATTTTCAAGAACCAGTATTGATGATTGTTCTGTTCTCATAAGGAAATGTAGTAGATTTTAGCCACTCCAGCGGCACTGAATATGCACATAAAGGAACAATTAAAATATATGGTATGCATTTAAATGGCAACACTATACTTGAAAAACATGTGGGGCACAGTTGAAATGTGGATCCTGCAGGCCATGATGATGTGATGTTGGGATGGAAAAGGAGCTCTGTACATAACACATCAAAATTTTAATTTGTTCTTACAATATATGACGAGTTATTACATTTTTAACTCCAAATATTACAACTCTAGAACAGACGTCCATCAACCGAGCATCAGTCCATCCACTGCTGACTTTTCCTCCCTCTGGTGACTCTTCATGTGTGTTTTCACACAGTGACTCTGGGTGAAGGCTTTGTCACACAGAGAACATTTGTACGGTCTCTCTCCGTTGTGCGTCCTCATGTGAACAGTCACGTACTCTTTTTTCTTAAAGGTTTTCCCACAAACCCCGCAAACAAACGGTTTCAAGCTTGAATGCGTCTTCTGATGGGATCTGAGAACGTTCCAGCAGCTGAAAGTTTGTCCGCACTCTGAGCAGCCGTACGGTCTCTCCCCACTGTGGATTATCATGTGTCTCTTCAGAGCTCCTCGAGACGACATCCCCTTGCCGCATTCGCCGCACATGTGCGACCTCGCCTTGTTGTGTGTTTCCAGGTGAGCTTTTAACTCACCTGGTCTGTGGAACGTTTTGCAGCAAACGTGGCAGAGGTGCGTTCTGCTTCTGTCTGTGTGGATTTTCTCGTGTTCTTTCAGTTTTCCGGGAAGTAAAAAATGTTTCCCGCAGACCTGACAGCTGTAACGTTTCTCCCCAGTGTGAAGCAGCATGTGTCGGGTTAAAGATCGGAAGTCACTGACAGATTTACCGCACTCTTTGCAGCGGTACGGTTTCTCACCTGTGTGGCGTCTCATGTGAATCCTCAGCTGCTGTGGGAAACCAAAAGACTGGTGGCAGATGTCACATTTGTGTGGTTTATCCTCCACGTGCTCCCACTTGTGATTCTTCAAACCCGACTTATGAGTGTAAGCTTTATGGCAGACATCACATTTGTACTGTCTCTTTTCTGTGTGAAGACTAGCGTGCCTGTTTAGACTAGAAACAGTCATGAAAGACTTTCCGCAGATGTTGCAGCTGTGAGTTTTCTGGTGACTCTGAAGGTGACTCCTCAGCTCCTCTGCAGACTCTGAATGTTCTCCACACACTCCACAAACTCTCTCTGGATCGTCCACATGACTCCAGACGTGTTTTACCAACATGTTCGTCGACGTGCACAGAACTGTGCAGACTTTACAGGAGAGAAGAGCATCACTGTTCTCAGTCGACGCCTTCGGAGACGAATGGATCCGTTTGCTTCTCTTTGTTTTGACACCTGAATGTTTGACTTGTGGCTTCCTCGCTGTCTTGGATGAATTCGGTTCAAGTTCACTCTCCTCCAGCTCCTCATCACACTTGTCTGGTTTCCAGTCGCCATTTCTGTCGTCCACCATCACCTCCTCCTCTTCCTCCTCCTCCTCCTCATCATCATCATCGTCCCCTTTGCTCTCAGCTGCGGGGCAGGAAGAAGAAATGGCTCTAATTTTGTCCGGCTCTGATATTCCACAATCTTCTCCGTCATCACCGTCCTCTGTTTCCTCTGTTTCTTTGTTGTGGGAACTGATAATAGAAAATAAGGAGTTTGATGATTTACATGAACCTTTATGTTTCACAGTATCAAAATGTGCTTACTGGGGATACTTGTTTAATGATAAAATGGTTGCCAGCTTCTTTGGTGACTCACCTTGCATGCGGTCTGGTTTCATCACTTCCTGTCAGTGCTGAAGAGGTGGACAGAGCGTCACTGGCGGCTTCGTCTTTTCTCTGTGGAGGAGGAAGTCGCTCCTTGCTGATCAGGGATTTCTTTGCTGTCTGGAAGAAATCAACAGTTTTAAAAACCAACTGAGATTAAATTACATTTTTTTATCTATTACAGCAACATATCTGCTCTGTAAATCACTTGGCCTGTTTTCTCTTTTGAGAAAAATATCAGAAACCAAAAGGGAGAAATTTATATTTTATATTTTTGGTTTTGTGATGGCGCCCCCTAGTTTTACATTAATTTGATGTGATGCTGTTAGTTATCTGCTTTCGTAGCTGGAGTCTTTATTTCCATACATTGAATCAAATCCTTTCATGAAGTCATAACGTGTCGTTCTACCATCAGCAGAGCAGACGTCACACTGAGCCTGATTGCATCCTGCTCCACAACACAACAACCCACATTAGCTTCCTGCTAAAGTCTCCTTCTGATCTAACTTACAAACATGAACACATGTCTTGTCCTGCAGCTTGTTGAACGACTCAACTGAACATCCCACTCGGACCTTCGGCTCTCGACAGGAAATGAAACAGTTACACAACTTGACAAACTACCTTCAGTCGAATGTAAAGAGCCGATCTTCCTTTCCCGGTGGACTTGATGGACCTGTGGACCTCCTCTGGCGTCAGCGTCTTTACTCTCAGAGGCTGTAGTCTCTTGCATTTGTCAGTCAGGAAGACATCGAACGGTCGGTCACCTCCGGGCAGCTCAGGGAAGGTGGACCTCAGCAGATCCAGGAAGTCGGCCTCCCTTAGGCCACGAGGACACGTCAGCTTCTGCACTGGATGTTTGTAGGCTGACGCAGAGACACATTAAACTGAATTACACTCAATTATCCTTTTACAGATTTTTAGGGGGATTAAACTTTTTAGATTTACCTCTTTTTGAGAGCACGTTGGTCTGCATGTCCTTCAGCAAGCAGACCCTGAGTTGCAGTGAGTGCCGTGTTTTTGTGTTTGATGACTGTGGTGCTTCATCGTCCTCGTCTGGCTTCCCGTCATCATCTCTGACATCCTCGTCACCAGCTTCCCCTTCGCCGTCCTCTGCGGAGCTGAAAGATGGCGGTAAAACCGGGCGTTTCCTCTTCGATGCGTCGGTAGCGCTCTCGTCTGGTTTCTGGTCCTCATTTCTGTCATCGTCCACGTGATTCTCCTCCTTGTCAGCTGCGGAGCGAGCAGGAGAGGGCGCCGGAGAGTCACTGGTGGGGTCTAGTGAAGTACCGCCATCATCATCATCATCATCATCATCCTCGGTTTCCTGTATTCTTGCGCTGCTGGGCAGAGCGTCTTCTTTGTTGATCTCAACTCTTGAAACAGGATCGCTGCAGGAACAAGAAGTTTCATTACATTAATGGACAATATGAATATTTACCGACTCTTTGATGGTTGTGAACGTTTCTTATCAACTTACACAACTTACTGTGCAGGTAACACATCCATAAAACTCACCAACACTTTCCTCTCATGTCTCTTTTCCTGCTTTCTAGCTGTAATCATTGCTGTCTAGAAACTTGTGCAGCATTCAGTCCTTTACGGCTACATTCATGAAATTATTCAAATATAAATTAAAGATTGAAATATGAATATATTTATTTTAATAAGTGTGTATTTATATGCTGATTTCTGTAATCTATGTGATTATTTGCACATGTTTACCATACTGCCACCTAGTGTCCTGCTGGTCTGTGGCAGCAGGTAGTAACGATGATTTCCTTTAGTTACCTCGTATGTTTCATGGTGTCATCACTGGTTGTCGTGGAGACGGTCAGGGAATCGGCTGTGTTGTCACGTTCTCCGTCTTCCTCGCAGGTCTGCTCTTCATCTCCAACCTGGAAAAAAAGTAAATAAATCAATATTAGAGCTGCTACGATCAGTCGATTGATCAACAACAGTCTCTGTTAGTTAGCTTAACTTGCTACATTAAAGGTTACAGCTGCTGTTATTCTATATTTTTCTGATTGTCAACAAATAGAAATAAGAAGATACATCAGGCTTTGGAGACACACACAGTACTTGTTTTCAGACCACCTACCTTTGCTCGGACATACAGGGCTGATCTTCGTCTCCCGGTGGACTGGATGGACCTCTGGATCTCCTCTGCTGTCAGCGCTCCAACTTCCAGCGGCCACAGTTTCTTGGAGGCGTCGGCTGTGAAGACGTCAAACCGTCCGGTCAGCTGAGGGAATCTGGACCTCAGCAGGTCCAGGAAGTCGGCCTCCTGCAGGCCACGAGGACACTTGACGTCCTGCACCGAAGACCTCGTCACTGGAACGCAAACAAATCCATGAAAACGTTCAAGGAATAAACTCAGTTTGAAGGTTCTTTGTTCTGAATGAGAGTTTGAGGCTTCTACCTTGTGAAGACCTTCGACCCTGCACGCTGGTCACGGAGTCCTTCAACAGACAGACTCTGAGATTTAAAGGTCCGGGTCTCCGGTTCTTCCTCTTCACAGACTGACCTCTGCAAGAAAACAGACAAATCAAGGAAAACGTAGTTCTGTGTATCAGGAAACACTTCAGTCTCACTTCAATGGAAACGTATTAATTAGTGATTTTATGTCAAACTGGAACCTGGTGTTTGATGTCTGATCCTGCTGGTCTGGACTGGTACTCTGTGCTGGCTCTTCAGCAGCCTCCTCCTCATCTTCACCCTCCTCTTCCTCAGTGTGGTGTAAGACGTCCTGGCTCCAGCTGTCCTCCAAGTCTGAACAAAAGAAATGTTTTTTTGTTCCCATTTTTGAAGGATTGCAGATTATTTACTGTTTATTGTCACTTATTTATTTCTAATAGAAACACTAAAGATAATAAAACTTATTTTTAATTAGTTTATTGATTTTAAGAGATGAATATCAGGCTGTGACCAACATGTGTTTCCTGTTCTCGTTATATTTAACGATTATTTTCATTATCAATGAATCTTTGGATTATTCTGTCGATTAATTGATTAGTAATTTGGTCCATAAAATGTCAGAAAATTGTGAAAAACATCGATCAGTGTTTCCTAAAACCCGAGATGACGTCATCAAATGTTTTGTCTCAAAGATCTTCAGTTTACTGTCAAAGAGACTAAAAGAAACCAGAAAATATTCACATTTTAGAAGCTGAATCAGAGAATTTGAACTTTTTTTACTCAAAACAATTAATCGATTATTGAAATAGTTGGTGATTAATTTAATAGTTAGCAACTAATCAATTAACCGACTAATCGTTGCAGCTGTAATTATAAAACACTCGGTAGACACAGACTCCTAAACTCAGAGCTGATCCTGAATATTGATCCGATGCTCATATTCAGAGTTTATCTTGCTTTCTTTATTTGACTTTTAATATTAAATTGTAGCATTTTTTTTGCGTAAATATCGATTTATATTGTGGAAATTTTTTCCGATTTGAGTATTAGATGGTTTCTATCTTGAGGTTTGTGCTGTTTTTCTGGTTTTTACTGGTTTATTGATTCTTGTGGACTTTGATCACTCACCTGTCCCACATGATGTGAACAAGTTCCTGAAAAAGGGATAATTAAACAAATATATTGTTTAACCAAACATAAAGAGCACTGTGAGGACATACGTGTCTGCTGTGTGTGCTGCTCTTCCTCTTTTTCAGGGAGTTTATCTCCACCAGCCTCCTCCTCTTCCTCACATACAGGTAACAGTCCTTCATCATCTGGATCAGAGATGAAGCTTTAAACAGGTGGTGGAAGACGTACTGACACCTTTTACTTCAGTAAAACTACAGTATAAAAACACTCCTGTACAAAAACCTCTAAACTGTGTTCAAGTGAGTGAATCTACTGAGTTACTTTGTTTGCTGCTTTGTTCTCTTCTTGCAACATTATCTCTATAATTCACCGACCTATCCTGCAGAGTTTGACCTGAGGCTGCAGGAGAACCTCCAGCTGTCTCCTCTGCCGGTCGATCTCCTGTCTGAAGCCCGAAGCCTCCTCCTCGTACCCGGCTACGGTTCTCTCAACAACCGCTAAGATTTCCTGCGCGGCTGTGGTCAGTTTGTCTGCGATCATTTCTCTCAGGATCTCCGCTTTAGACACTTTACAGTCCGCAAAGTCCACCGAGGAAACATAGATCACGTTTAAAGTCTCCATCTTCTGTTTAAAGAGACATAAGTTTGTCTCTTTGGCTTCTTCCGCCCTCAGTTTGTTTTTGGTGCAATCACAAATGTCGCCCGACTGGAAAACATTCAAAGATCACACAAAAGTTCCGCTCCAATTCTTATTTTTTAATACTAATACTACTACTACTACTAATAATAATAATAATAATAATAATAATAATAATAATAATAATAATAATAATAATAATAATAATAATAAAATGTATTTATATAGCGCTCATAAAATTAGAGATTACAAAGTGCTTTGCAAGGACAAAATGAAAAAGGCAAAACAAACAAACAAAAAACAAACACATGCAGACAAATAAAAGAATTAATTTATGTGAAAAGTTCGAGTTTAAACTCAGAACTCAAATATTTTTTTCAGGCCCAAATACTCTTACATAGAGACTAAAGAGAATAAGGTAAAAAATAAATAAATACATTTTCAGAAAACGTCAATAATAAACATAAAGTAGAATTTTCACCTTTCTGACAATATCAACAACAACTGAAAATGTATAAATGTTGAATTTATGGCAGAGCCGTTGTAATGGATTGCATTAGATTGTACAGATGTACCTAATGAAGTGGCCTGTGGGTGCACATATATATATAATATTATTATTATTAAGCAACATACATGTCGTCCACATCGTCAGTGTTGTGGACACTTTTGGACACACTGTTTGAAGTAAGAAATTAAAAACTGAAAAATTTGATTTCTTTCATACAAAACAGATTTATTCAGTGAGGAACATAAAGTTTCTGTGTTTTAATTCATTTTAGATTCAGGCCAGAATTTGTAACCAAAGTAACTTCACTACATTTTACTGGACAGAGATCAGAACATGGTGTGTGTTGTTCTTCACATGTTGTCTCTTCAGAGGTCTCATCCAGCACTCAGAGTCCAGCTGCAGGAAAAACAACAACAGATCATTTTAGTCTCAGCTCAGAGGGATTTACACACACAACAGAACAAAGTCAGGGGTCGTCATGCCCGAGAAATACTTCTATACATGTGTGTGGATGGGAAGGCGTTATATCTCATGTCTAATTATACAATTTATAAATTGTCTATTAGGGTACACACATGCAAATCTATTGGTAAAACCATATGTTTACATGCAAAAGCTGTAATGTAATGTAGTTTTTTAAATTATTTACATATTTTAATATATTCTGACTAACAATTTTGCAAACCAAAAGTGTGGAAAACAAGAAAAACGGACCGTTCTTATGTTTTTATTTCAGGAGGCTTCTGTCTGTCCTTCAGTCTTTGGTACTTTTTTTATTAACATGTCAGTTGACTCAGAATTTTCTAACTATTAACTCATGCAGTTCATTTTTATTTCATTGCAGCAGTTTTTATTTCACAACACAATTTTTCTTCATGACTGTTTTATCTCAAAGTGCAAACTGTCATCAGAGAGTCATATGATCATTTGTTTCATGTCTTATTTATATATATTTAATATTTGTTTGTTGTGTTTTGGGGTTTTTTCACCCTTTAAGAAGTGGCACCTTGTTCACATTAAGGAATAGTTCAACTATGGGCACCTAGTTATAGTTAAAAGTGGGGGTGCAAGATTAGTGACAGAGAGAGTTACAGGTGTGTCCGCTAGGATCCTCCAGTAACACGCAAAGTACATAGACAAGTATGTGAACAATTCTGTTTACGACGCAGCTGGTTGTCTACACGACTGCATGGTTAAAAAGCAAGTACAACTCTGGCTTAATAAGCCATTGCTGACACGCCTATGAGTTCAATACTTTCTTGCCGAGAGTTAGATAAGAAGATCAATACCACTCTCCTGTCTGTACGCTAAATATGAAGCTACATCCAGCAGTTAGCTTAGCTTAGCATAAAGACTGGAAACAATGGGAAAAAGCTAGCTTCGCTCTGTCTAAAGGTAACAAAATTCACCTCATGAACATGTCTCAGCTCAGTCTTGTTTGTTTAGTACAAAAAACCCCATAAAATAGAAATTAGGACATTTTACAGGGGTTTATGTGACGGGCTATTTAGTGCATGTGAGTTCAGCAAAGATAAGCTAACTGGATGCTAGCTGTCACTTTATTTTTACCATACAGACATAAGAGTGATATTAATATGAATATCTCACTCTCCAGAAGGAGTCTTGCCAGAAAGTGAATAAGCATATTTCCTAAAATGTCAAACTTTGGCTTTAAAATTGAAGTAGTGTTTTCTTTCTTTTAACCCGACCTGGGACAGCTTCCTGCTGGCTCCGCTTCCTCTTCCTTTTACCCTGGAAGGAAGACAAAGAGGGGAAATTAAAGTGCTTCCTGCTGCACATGCACATAGTATACATGGAGGATATACTATACATACATAGTTATCTCTGGCCGACCATCCAGGGTAAAGCTGCATGTGGAGCAGTCTCTCCTTCTGGGCCAGATCGTAATATTTGGACTGTTCAGAGTGTGACAGAGCGTGCCACTGTGGAGGTAAAACAGATTATTAATTAGACAAACATATTTATAGATAAAATCATACAAAAGGAGAGATTACAGACCTCCACAAAGGCTGAATTTGTTATTTTAATATTTAAAGTTCATTTCAATATTCTTATTAGCAGCTGATTAGCTTAGCACAAAGAATGTAAACAGGTAAACAGCCAGCCTGGCTCTGTCCAAAGGAAACAAAATGAGCCACTGACATACTAATTAGCATGTTCTAATTTGTTTGTTTAATTCACGTAAAAAATGTAAAAACGTCATTTTGTGGCTTTACAGAGGATTATGTGTTGGACTATTTCTTGACTGGGACCAGTATCTTCTGAGAGACTCTGCTGGTTGCCTGGCAACTGCTCAGGGCCAAGAAATAGTCTGGCCCATAATCCTCCGTAAAACAACAACGTTTCATTCTTACACTTTGGTTTTTGTACAGATTAAACAAACAAGATATAACATCTCTTATAGTGAGCTTTTTAAAGGTGCTGACAGGTGGATTCTGTTAACTTTGTTTTTTGCTAATTGAATGTTGATGAAGAAGAAGAGATTTCACTGTTTTTCTATTGTTTATATGTTTCATGCAGAATTTTTCAAAAAATACCTAAAGATTCTAGTTTGTTTCCAAGTCAGTTTCACATGTTGACAGATTGTTTTTTAACAGTGAGGATATGGCCTGCATATGGTCCTCAATTGCATCATAGATCAGACTAGCACACACACACACACACACAAACACACACACACACATACTTCTATCCTAAAGCCAAATCGTAACCCTCAAACAGCCCTCTGAAGGTCTGTCCCAAAGTGAGGAGTGGCCAAAATGTCCTCGTTTAACAACAATGTCCTTCCAAGGTCCAAAACTCAATAAGGTCCTCACAAAGATAGTCAGACAAGAAGACAGACATACACACCCTGCGCCCTAGGATGCGGTTGATGGCGGCGCTCTCTCTCTCTTGGCCCTCCTGCAGAACTTTGTGTCTCATCTCCTTCATATAGAGCATGAAGGCGTTCAGAGGCTTCTTCACCTGCACACCTGGCCTGCTGCTGAGGGGCGAGAGACATCCAGGAGAGAGAGAGAGAGAGAGAGGGGGAGGAGGTTATCCAGACGAATCTTCTGTCACAGTGTAAGATTTCAAATACTACAGTAGTTGCAGTAGCAGTAGTATTAATAGTAGTAGGAACTGTAGTAGTAGTAGTTCTAGTAGAAATAGTAGTAATAATTGTAGTAACAGTGTTAACAGCAGTCGTCAAGTCAATTTATTTATGAACAAATGCTGACCAAAGTGCTTTACAGAGAGATTCAATTATGGGATTATTATAAAACACAGGAACAATCAAATAAATAAGATGATATGAGTAAAGTATGGAAGCATGGAATATCTTGATAAAATCATAATACAAACTTCATTGTACAAACAACAAATAAATTACAAACAAATAAAAGCCAGAGTGTGGTCAGGCATGACTTCATGATGACGATTAAGAGGCTAAAGAGAAGAGACGGGTTTTAAAGGTATCAATGGAGCAGGAAGATCTAATTGTTAGTGGTGGACTATTCCCCAGTTTAGGACCAATGACTGAAAATGCTCGATCACCTTTAGTTTTCAACTGGGTGCGTGGAAATGGAGAGCAGTGATTGGTCAGCAGATCTGAGGGGTCTGGAGGTGGAATCAGGGATTACCTGGTGCCAGTCCCATGCAGTAGTAATATCTGTAGTTTTAGTAGTAGTGGATGTACTACAGTAGCAGTAATTGTTGTAATAATATGAGCAGTAGTACTCACTGTAGTTCCATTAAAAGCAGTAATAGTAATAGTACTGTATTAGTAACTACTACCGTACTGTTACAACTACTACTACAGTAGGACTACAGCTCCTACCGCTACTACTACTAATACTACTAATACTACTTATACCACTACTTATATTACTACATCAACTACTACTGCTGCTGCTACTACTCATATTACTACAAGTACTAGTAGTAGTAGATGTAGTAGTTGCAGTACTCATTCTTGTTGTTATAATAGAAGTAGTAGTAGGAAATAGTTGTAGTAACAGCAGTAGCAGTAGGAGATGTAGTTCTAGTACTTTTAATATTATGTAGTAGAATTAATAGAACTACTGTTGCTTTGTAACAGCAGCAGTAGTATCTGTATTTGCAGTATCAGTAGTTGTTGTAATAGATTTAGTAGCAGCAGTAGTAGTAACTTTAGTAGGAGTAGTACCTGTAGTAGTATTTTAGTATTATATAGTAGAATTAGTAGAACTACTGTTGCTTTGTAACAGCAGCAGTAGTATCTGTATTTGCAGTATCAATAGCGTTAGAAGTAGTACTATCTAGGAGATTTATAAAAACATGAAATCATCCCAGGTCACCTGAACACACCTGAACAAACTCACCTTGTGACGCTGTTGCCATGGTGGCAGGGGTGTGTCCTGGAATGGGCTGCACTGATTGGCTGGCTGTACGGGGAGGACGGAGGGAAGTGTCTGTCGCTGTAGAGGAGGAGAGGGATGAGAGGATGGACAGATGACTGCAGAGAGAGAGAGAGAGAGAGAGAGAGGAGATTCAATTTACATTTTATTGAATTTAGGTCGCTCCCTGTCTGCCTATTTGAAAAAGACAAAAGTTAATTTCACATTCATAAAACATCACATAAAAGTACTTGATTATAACAGAAAGTACTATCTATCTATCTATCTATCTATCTATCTATCTATCTATCTAAAGAGACAGTAGCTTGTAGATTTTGTTTTGCCTTTCAGCTGTTTTTTTCCAAACAGGCTAACATACTAACAAAAAGACCAAAACACACACACACACACACACACACACACACACACACACACACACACACACACAGTTGCATTTCAACCATTTCAGAAGACATTACATTGACTTACATTCATTTCCTGGAGACTTACCACAACCACTACTTGCCTTACCAAACCTTAACCTGGGGACTAGCTTTTTGTCCCCACAATGTGACTGTGTAAACAAATGTCCCCACAACATACAATAAGTATACACACACACACACACACACACACACACACACACACACACACACACACACACACACACCCTTGGGGAAGTGAAGCCCTCAGACTCTCGGGGTCACATATAACACTGATCGTGTCAGAAGGGGAACATATTGGCTTGAAGGGATAGCACACACACACACACACACACACACACACACACACACACACACACACACACACACACAGCCGTCCACTCACAGCAGCAGCAGTCTGAGTGTCTGTCGTGTTGTGTCGCCCCCCGTTGGTCAGATTCAGGTACTGCTGTTGAGGTGGACACCAGTCAAACACCTGAGGTTTACCTGAAACATCACAAATAAAGACAGGACTCATGTTTTAAAACCCTTCAGCTCAGGTTGAGGATGTTTATGTTTAGTCATATTTAGTTTCCACACCGCAGGTCGGTCCTGCAGGGTTCTGGTTCTGTCCGCTCATCAGTCCGATCTCCTGAAACCAGATCAATAATCAGTTAATTTATACTCACTGAGGCAGAAGATCAGTCAAGCAGTGGTACATAACTGAATGATGAATTAATGACTGAATTAATTAATAGACATCTGGTGATTAGTATTAATAATCAGGTAATATTAAAAGTATATTTGGATAAAATGACCACAACAATATAAAAATATCAAAAATAAACATTATTTATATTGCATATTCCACACAAAATACAAAATAAATAATAAAATATCAGACAATTTAAATAACTATAACTAATAAAAAGTAAATAAATAATAAATTAATTAAATAATAAGTTAATAAATAAATAAATATTGATGCAGATTAAGCGTATTAACATACATCGCATTAAATACACATAACAGTATAAATTAAAATGTAAATGTAAATCTTGATAATTATTATTTTACTAATAGTTAAAATTATAACTATGTCATGTTTGTACATGAAATACAATAATAAAATTATACCGTAAAAAGATGTATTTATATCAAATGTATTTTACAGCTACTTTTTGTCTTTGGTTGAGTGGTTTTTTCTTCTACTTTACAGAGTAATAAGTAAAATAATATAAGTAATAATGTTAAATGTTTAATGTGTTTACACATCTTGGATTGTATTTAGAAAGAGATATTCATAACAAATAAATAAAACATACTTACCCCTCTGCTGAGCATCTGCTCCATCATGACAAAGAAAAAAAGACAGAAAAAAGACTCTTTAACTGAGTTTACTTGAAAAAGTAAACATTTAAGTGATTTAATAATAACACTACTACTAATAATAATAATAAATAATTTATTAAATAGTACAGAAGGTTAGAAACGAGCGGAGAGGAAGAAAGAACTGATTCTCACATCTTCAGACTCAACAGACTGGAGGGATGAAATCATGATGTTTATGAACACACACGCTGTCAGTCACTTCCTGCCTCGGGTTCTTTGTCTGCTCATAATAAAACAGATTATATTACAGGATTTTACAACCGTTTTATCAATGTAGCGTTTGATGATGTAATCTTTACATGTTGCACATTACCCCATTTACAGTAATGGTGACTTGTTTGCTTTTGTTTGGGTACTGACTTTCCTCCTTTTTTTACTTATTTATTTTATTGTATTAGTTATTTAATTTTTATTTATTTACTTTCTTTTATTGTAAGTGTGTATGGTGGTTAGGCAGGTGGGGACGGGGGAGTCATTCCTGTTGGGTTTTATTGTTGAAAACTTGCACAGTGACGTACCTGCCTGTTGGTCTTTGTCTGTTTATGATCCAATGTACATTCATCAATAAAGTGTTGAAACTAAAAGTACACAGTCAAATTACAGTGTTCACATGACATTAACTATTATCAATCTCATGTCAGGATGTAGTTAGCTTAGCTTAGCATAAAGATTGGAAATGGGGAATTGGCCACAATCACCTCTAAAGATCACCAATTAACACATTATATATTGTTTGTTTAATCTCAAACAGATTTATTTGGTAAACACAGTGACTTCCCAGAGATATTTCCCAGAATAACAACTTTCCCTGCTTGTATATCTCGAGTGGGGAATTGCAAGTAAAATGATCATATTTTCTCATTTCCTTGGAGAGGTCCATGCAGATAGTTTAGGTTTTATTTGGTCACATTTTGAGATATTTGTCTTTGATACAACACAATGGAGTTTCATTTGTCCAACCTTCAACTTTCCAGATACAGTACCCTTGTTACTCTGAATTATCTGACTTCCCCCATCCTACTGTCCTTTTTAGACTCTGACCTTTCACCTCTTCCGCCCTCCCCCAACCCTTCTCCCTCTCGCTCTTCCCCCCAGGTTTTGTGGGCGTGTCAGGGGTGAGTATGCCTGTGGATTTGCCAGCACAGCTGTCAGAAATGTTTTGCTGCAACGCGTCGAACTGAATCAAAGTGCATAGAAATCACCAGCTGTGAAAACACCCCTGACTTCTGCCACGTTGACTTGTCGTATGAGATTATGAGCAAAACTCATGTATTTCAAATTTTTAGGTCTAAAAACTTTTATAACATGTATGTTTTCCTGCTAGATCTCTGCATGTGTGGTGACTGTCCTCTTGCTTTTGACACCAGACAAAACTGGAATAACAGAGAAGATGGCCTTGGTGTTCCAGCAACAAAAGAGTATTACAGCATGAGAGTATTTCTTAAGTACAAATAATGACCAAGAGGGAAAAAAATCAGTAATTCAAGGAAAGAAATTGCTAAATTAAAGATTGAGGATGAGGAGTGCATAAATTACTCATTTGAGGGAACTATTTATTAAAAACAACTTTCCCGAATGACAGTGATAACAATAATAAAGTAATTTAAGGACACAATTTAGTGATTTAGTGCCACTAATTATTAAATCAAGGTAACAAAATTTGAAGGTATGAGCTATATATATATATATATATATATATATACACAGGTCCATCAAGTCCACCGGGAAAGGAAGATCAGCTCTTTACATTCAACTGAAGGTATTTGTCAAGTTGTGTAACTGTTTCATTTCCTGTCGAGAGCCGAAGGTCCGAGTGGGATGTTCAGTTGAGTTGTTCAACAAGCTGCAGGACAAGACGTGTGTTCATGTTTGTAAGTTAGATCAGAAGGAGACTTTAGCAGGAAGCTAATGTGGGTTGTTGTGTTGTTGTCTGCTCTGCTGATGGTAGAACGACACGTTATGACTTCATGAAAGGATTTGATTCAATGTATGGAAATAAAGTTTCCAGCTACGAAAGCAGATAACTAACAGCATTACATCAAATTAATGTAAAACTAGGGGGCGCCATCACAAAACCAAAAATATAAAATATAAATTTCTCCCTTTTGGTTTCTGATATTTTTCTCAAAAGAGAAAACAGGCCGAGTGATTTAAAGAGCAGATATGTTGCTGTAGTAGATAAAAAAAGTAATTTAATCTCAGTTGGTTTTTAAAACTGTTGATTTCTTCCAGACAGCAAAGAAATCCCTGATCAGCAAGGAGCGACTTCCTCCTCTACAGAGAAAAGACGAAGCCGCCAATGACGCTCTGTCCACCTCTTCAGCACTGACAGGAAGTGATGAAACCAGGCCGCATGCAAGGTGAGTCACCAAAGAAGCTGGCAACCATTTTATCATTAAACAAGTATCCCCAGTAAGCACATTTTGATACTGTGAAACATAAAGATTCATGTAAATCATCAAACTCCTTATTTTCTATTATCAGTTCCCACAACAAAGAAACAGAGGAAACAGAGGACGGTGATGACGGAGAAGATTGTGGAATATCAGAGCCGGACAAAATTAGAGCCATTTCTTCTTCCTGCCCCGCAGCTGAGAGCAAAGGGGACGATGATGATGAGGAGGAGGAGGAGGAGGTGATGGTGGACGACAGAGATGGCGACTGGAAACCAGACAAGTGTGATGAGGAGCTGGAGGAGAGTGAACCTGAACCGAACTCATATAAGACAGCGAGGAAGCCACAAGTCAAACATTCAGGTGTCAAAACAAAGAGAAGCAAACGGATCCAGTCGTCTCCGAAGGCGTCGACTGAGAACAGTGATGCTCTTCTCTCCTGTAAAGTCTGCACAGTTCTGTGCACGTCGACGAACATGTTGGTAAAACACGTCTGGAGTCATGTGGACGATCCAGAGAGAGTTTGTGGAGTGTGCGGAGAACATTCAGAGTCTGCAGAGGAGCTGAGGAGTCACCTTCAAAGTCACCAGAAAACTCACAGCTGCAACATCTGCGGAAAGTCTTTCATGACTGTTTCTAGTCTAAACAGGCACGCTAGTCTTCACACAGAAAAGAGACAGTACAAATGTGATGTCTGCCATAAAGCTTACACTCATAAGTCGGGTTTGAAGAATCACAAGTGGGAGCACGTGGAGGATAAACCACACAAATGTGACATCTGCCACCAGTCTTTTGGTTTCCCACAGCAGCTGAGGATTCACATGAGACGCCACACAGGTGAGAAACCGTACCGCTGCAAAGAGTGCGGTAAATCTGTCGGTGACTTCCGATCTTTAACCCGACACATGCTGCTTCACACTGGGGAGAGACGTTACAGCTGTCAGGTCTGTGGAAAACATTTTTTACTTCCCGGAAAACTGAAAGAACACGAGAAAATCCACACAGACAGAAGCAGAACGCACCTCTGCCACATTTGCTGCAAAACGTTCCACAGACCAGGTGAGTTAAAAGCTCACCTGGAAACACACAACAAAGAGAGGTCGCACATGTGCGGCGAATGCGGCAAGGGGATGTCGTCTTGAGGAGCTCTGAAGAGACACATGATAATCCACAGTGGGGAGAGACCGTACGGCTGCTCAGAGTGTGGACAAACCTTCAGCTGCTGGAACGTTCTCAGATCCCATCAGAAGACGCATTTAGGCTTGAAACCGTTTGTTTGCGGGGTTTGTGGGAAACCCTTTAAGAAAAAAGAGTACGTGACTGTTCACATGAGGACGCACAACGGAGAGAGACCGTACAAATGTTCTCTGTGTGACAAAGCCTTCAGTCAGAGTCATTATGTGAAAACCCACATGAAGAGTCACCAGAGGGAAGAAACGTCAGCACTGGATGGACCGATGCTCGGTTGACGTCTGTTCTAGAGCTGCAACTAATGATTATTTTCATTAATTGGTTAATCAATTCATTGTTTGGTCAATAAAATGTTAGAAAAGGGTGAAACATATCGATCGCTGTTTCCCAAAGCCCAAGATGACATCCACAACCCAAAGAAATTCATTTTACTGTCATAGAAGACTAAGAAGAAACCAGAAAAAAATCACATTTTAGAGGCTGGAATAAGAGAATTTGGCAATAAATTGCCAATAATGTGAAAAAAATGGTGAGCCATTCAAATGCAAACCACATACAGTTGTTCCTTTATGTGCATTATAGATGTTTTATGTACTGAAATAACGCCCACTGTCTCAGAACCTCATAAAAAGTCCAAAGCCAAAAACATAAACAAGATATTGGCAAATCTAGTTCAGTCTATGAATGAATGAATAGTTTGTCAGGAATTGTATTTCTGTCTATAAATGGTAGTGGATCGTCCTGCTATGTTGGTTTCACAATGTGCTTCTTTTTTCAGAAACTAACTGAAAGTGCGTTGATGTGAACCTGTCAAAAGAAGAAAAAAGCTACTTCTTGCTTTCTTTAGATTACTTGCACAAACCTTTGATAAATAGTTTGTGTAATTTGCACACACACGGATACATACACTAATGAATGCTCTGAAAAACATACAGTACATGGTAGATTTTGAAAATAGACTATAGAACTAACTCAGTTCTATATTAGAAGATATAGTAAGAAAACATTTTTACTGCATGTGAAATAAAAATCCAATGAAATTTTCAGGTTTTACTGGACAGATACAAATGTATCTTCAGTCTTTTTTAGAGACGTTTGTAGCCAACATTAGCAACGTGTTGGGAAGAAATTGAGTGGGATCAAACTCAATGCTAACATTAAACAGCTAATAACACAACTGTACTGATTATTGATTCTTCACTGATGAGTATTTCTTTGTTTTACTTCTGATCGGTTTTATATATAAAAAAAAATCAATCTGAAAGGTAAGCAAAGCTGTCAAATAATCGTAGTGGAATAAAAAGTACAATATTTCCTGGTGAAACCAGGTGCTATTTTTGGCGCCCCGGTTCCAAAAGTAAAAATCGTTAATTTTTCCCATACATGTCAAAGTTTTAGCATTTCTACGGCCTGGATCAACATGAAACTCTCTTTTTTTAAAATCATCAGTACAAAAGACGAACAATTTTTAAATATCTGGTTCTTTGCTAAAAGGTCGAAGGTACAAGACTGGACATAAAAACCTAAAGGTAGAAGTTAATTACAACTCCCAAGGTGCTTTTCAGCAAGAAAAAGCCAATCACCAAGCTTAAAATTCGGTCACATGCCATTAGCATCAACATAAGCTAATGATTATGATGTTGAGAAAACCGATTTTACAATCTTGAATCAGTTTACTTTTGATATCTTTGGGTTTTGGACTGTTGGTCGGGCAAAATAAGATCTTTCAACATGTCGCCTGTGACACTGAGAAATGATAACAGGCATTTTTTACTATCTTATAACGTTTTATAGATGCAACAATCGATCAATAGAGGAAATATTCAACATATATATTGATAATGGAAATAATTATTACTTGCGACTAAAATTATTAAATTATATTCTTTGTGATATTTAAAACGTTTTAAATGTAATGTAAACGGTGCTGTGTTTACTTTACAACTTCAAGAGCAAAGACATTTTTATTCCATACTACTCAGATTCGCGCCCTTGGCGTCTTCTCCATAGCAACGGCAGCTGAGGCCCACGGGTATTGTAGTATTCTTAGCCATCCTTAACGGCCAAAATCACGGACAAAACGTTATTTCTCAAAAACGAAGTTGAAATAATTTAAACTGGTGGTCATAATATGAACATGATTGTTACATTATCCACGAGAGTCCTGAGGTTCTGTGTTTAGTCATACTGAGGATATTGTTTAAAGAAATATGTTTTAACTTAAATGTTCTGGTCTGGTCAAACATCAGAAAAGCAGCGCCGGCTACATTTTCACTTGGTGATTCATTGGTGTCATTAGTAGTATTCATTTATATATATAAATACGGTGTAGTTAATATAATTAGATATAGATATAACTGAGGAAGCCAAGGAATCTCACGGGCTTTTTTTTTAGTTTCTAGTCGGACGGTATTTCCATGTGCTCAGCCCGTGAGTGTCTGGGTCGTGTCTAGATGGTAACCCTAGGTTTGCTGAAGATCTCGCGAGAATGACCATTTTAACCCAAACCATGATTTTTCTCTACCTTACTCTAGCCAGGTTTCTTTTGTGCCCAAACCAAGTCAGGCCATAACCACGGCGTTGCCACGTCATAAACATCATTATTTTGTACAACGCATGTTTGTTTTTTTATTTTAAGAAATGAAAATCTCGCGAGGGTTCCGCAAATCTACGATTTAAGGTTACCATTCAGAAACGACCGAGTTTCTGCCATATCTGCGGACAAAAACGTTTCTGACTAACTGTGAAATTATGTTTTATTGGACAAATGAGAAGCCAGCGGAGGCTGAGACACCCGACAGTGTCAGTAACATGTCTAAAGCGGAGATACTGAGAATAATCATCTCTGAGAAACTGGCAACAGCCGCGCAGGAAATCTTAGCGGTTGTTGAGAGAACCGTAGCCGGGTACGAGGAGGAGGCTTCGGGCTTCAGACAGGAGATTGACCGGCAGAGGAGACAGCTGGAGGTTCTCCTGCAGCCTCAGGTCAAACTGGAGAGAATAATAGACAGTAAGTAAATAAATAAATAAACATAACATCAATATGCTGTTTACACACTGATGCTTTTAATCTAATCTGTTTTCAGTTTTCTGTTGTATTAACGTCAACAGATGTCAACATAAAATGTCATTAACAAACTTGACAGACTTTCTTTAGTTATCACCAATCTGCAAACATCAGACTGACGTTGCTCACTTTTTAATTCTGCATACATTGAAACCACAGTTGCATTAAACCCATTTTTTTTCTTAAATGTGAAGTTGAAGATAAAATGCCAAAACATGTCACCTGCACATCAGCAGTTTCCTTTTTGAAGTGTGTAAATGTCTCAGCAGAAATGTGTTTTTTATTAAGCCATATTTCCACAATCATCTCAGCAAAGACGTTTAATAGAAAAGTGATGATGTTGTTGTTGTCGTTGACACATAAACAAATTAAACTTTGCTTCCAGCTGCAGATCACTATGGGGTGATCATGGAAGAGGAGGAAGAGGAGGAGGAAGAGGAGCACAAACAGCAACAGAGTATGTCTGCACACTATTAACTGTAATAATAATCATTTGTGTTGGAGGACGTTTTGCTCTGTGGACAACAACGGAGGAATCAGATATATCAGACTTTGATACAGACACGATACTTGTTAGTAGATCAGTTCATTGTTGGTTTAGATTCAAACATGATGAAAAATATCCTTTAAAATGTCCTGAATTTAAATGGATTCTTTTATTCTAATCAAAGATGTGACAGATCATCTTGTTTTGTACAATCTGCCTGTTGTTGTTTGTAAAGACGGTGATGATGATGGTAAAAGAAATTCCGTGAGTTATTGATTACATTAAAGACATTAAAGTTCCCCTCTACTCAAACATTAGTTTTTCTTCTTGTTCCTTCAGTTGGATGTTTGTGCAGAGTTTGTTTTCACATTCATCTGCTTCTCTGTGCTCATTAAAAATCCTGTTTTAAGGGGGCGGGACTATGAGCAGGATTTGTGACATCACAAATAGTTTTGGAAGCCAATCCTGGTCCAGTATTCAACTTACACAGGTGTGATATGAAAACTTGAAGCCTCCAGTGCACAAACACTGATAATGGACTTTACAGTGAAGTAGGAGACATCTGGTGTCCAACAGGAACACTTTTGAAATGAAATATATTTGCATATTTATAGATTCAGGATGTTTTAATGAGGGATAGGTACCGAAGAAGACTTGAAACTAGCGATTGAGACCATGAACTCATTAGGAAAGTGTTTACTGAGGAAATAAATCAAGAGAGAAGTAGGGTCATTTTCTCAGAGACTTCTATACAATCAGACTTCTTTTTGGAGCTGGTGGAGTCACCCCCTGCTGGCCGTTAGAGAGAATGCAGGTTTAAGTCACTTCCTGCTTGGGTGGAAACAGTAGTGTAGTACTGTTTGTTGCCTTCAGGGCTACTGGTTGTACTGGACGTCATACACTGGAAAACGAATCCAAAAGCTGAAGAAATGTGACTTTTAATACATTCTCCTTTTATGTCCAGGTGTGGAGGACTCTGAGAGAGTGAGCCTCCTCAATAGTGATGAGGAAGAAGAAGGTGAAGAAGAGGAGGAGGAGGAGCAACCAGCACTGAGGTAACAAGATTACAAAGCATATTTCCATCAGTATCTGTTAAACTATATATTTTAATGGGTTGATGAAGAGTACCTACCTGTTGCTGACAGCCTATTTGATGAACCTTTGTGGGGTCTCGCTCTCCTGATGGTTTTATTTCTTTCTGTCGTCATACTGGTTCCCAAACAGGCTGATATGTTGGTGTTAGCATGTTTCCTTCTGTCAGATTAGCAGAAACTTTCTTGTAATGGAAGTAAAAACTCAGAGATCCAATTTAAAATACAAGTATGTCACTTCGGACCAGAGACTGTATAAAAATATGGACGTAGTTACCGTGACGTCACCCATTGGTTTCTGAAGAGCGGTTTTGAAGCTCAAAGCGAGCCGCTCATGCAGTGCGTGACGCTGCCTAACTCCCAGCCAATCAAAAATGGGCAAAGAGGCGGGGCCGAATGGCTGAAACAAGCCACCTAGCAGCTGGCGGACCTGTCACTCAAAGCAGCCATGTCCTTCATTATGCAGAACTTTACAGCTTAATAAAACCTAAACGGGTGAGTTATAAAAAAATTCACCCCCCGTACAGTTGTCATGAAAGAGGAAATTAGCTACAGAGACCAAAACCGTTGTTTGTACCAGACTGTAAACATGTTTATTTCTGCTGTAAAGTTGGACATTTTAACATGGGGGTCTATGGGGATTGACTTGCTTTTGGAGCCTCAAGTGGTCGTTCAAGGAACTGCAGTTTTTGGCTTCATTTTTCAGCCCTGGAGGTTGCCGCTTGCTTCGGACGGGATTTAAATGACAGGAGGAGCAGCGAGTTTGAGTTTAAAAAAAAAAAAATATTAGTAATTATTACTAGGGTGAAAAATGACTAGATTTAAATCACTGCAACTCCTCTAGAGGAATAAATTGTGTCTGAATTGGGCTTTTAGGGTGAAATAACTTGAACCCCAGCGGTGTTGGAACCATTCTTGCCATGCTAAACCTGCCATGTTAAAAGATGCTCATAGGGACTTAAAAATAAATACTTTTAAAATAACTGCTAAATGTTTCTGCTTTCCACAGCAGCCATATTCAACAAGAAGAGGCCAAAAAAGAGGACGATCTGTCCAGCAGCTGGACATCACAGCAACAAGAAGAAGACGTGGAGACAGAGGGAGCTCACGACAAACCAAGTGATGATGTTGAAGCTGCTGAGAGCGAAGGAGACGGTGGTGATGATGATTATGATGAGGAAGAGGAGGAGGAGGAGGAGGAGGAGGTGATGGTGGATGACAGAGACGGCGACTGGAAACCAGACAAGAGTGACGACGAGTTGAAGGAGAGAGAACCTGAACCGACGAGGAAGCGACAAGCCAAACGTGTCAAAACAAAAAGCAGGGAGCTGATCCAGTCGTCTCTGAACGCGTCGACTGAGAACAGCGACGCTCTTCTCTTCTGTAAAATCTGCAGAGTCCTGCGCGGGTCGACGAACATGTTGATAAAACACGCCTGGAGTCACGTGGGCAATCCAGAGAGAGTTTGTGGAGTGTGCGGAGAACACTCAGAGTCTGCAGAGGAGCTGAGGAGTCACCTGCAAAGCCACCAGAAGATTCACAGCTGCAACATCTGCGGGAAGTCTTTCATCAACTTAAATAGCCTCCGAGAGCACACTGCTGGACACACAGGACAGAAAACATATAAATGCGATATTTGCCACAAAGCGTTTCATCTTAAGATAAACTTGACTTCCCACCAGAAGGTCCATGTGGAGGATAAACCATACAAATGTGATATTTGCCAAAAATCATTTAGTTATAAGGGGGAGCTCAAAACTCACAGCAGGTTGCACACAGGTGAGAAGCCATATCAGTGTGACGTGTGCAGTAGATCTCTCGGTAGCCGTCGATCTTTATCCACGCACATGTTGATCCATTCAGGAGAGAAACATCACGGCTGCGAGGTTTGCGGGAAGCGTTTCAAACGTCTCCAAGATCTGAGAAGCCATGAGAACATCCACAAAGCCCGAGACAAACCGTATCTGTGTGAGGTTTGCTGCAAAGCGTTTCATTCAAGCTTCGGATTAAAGTCCCACCTGAAGACACACAACGCACACCAGGAGAGAGCGCACGTTTGCAGCGAATGTGGCAAAGGATTCACCTCCAAGATGAATCTGATGGCCCACATGAAGAGCCACTCTGAGGAGAGACCGTTCAGCTGCTCAGAGTGCGGTAAGTTATTTAAATTCAAGAATAACCTCAATGCCCACCTGAGGCTCCACACGGGACTCAAACCGTTCGTCTGTGGTGTTTGTGGGAAAACGTGCGGGAGACAAGACCACCTGGTGGTCCACATGAGGACACATAACGGGGAGAGACCGTACCAGTGCACAGTCTGCGACAAAGCCTTCACTCAGAGCCACTGTCTGAAAACACACATGAAGAGCCACCAGGCGGAAGAAACGTCAGCAGACATTTCTATAAACTCTCTCCAAAAGAAGGATTGACAGTAATTTACCATTGACAGAGGCTGTAAATAATTACTGCTATAATTTGGTGTTTTTAGCAGTTGCTGTGGTTTTTAAGTATTTGTATGGAAGTTAAAAGAAGCCCATTTATGCCAGGAACAGGAAAAAATAAATGAAATATTAAGAATGAAGATAGAATAGGATTTATGAGATATTCCATACTGAAATATGTCAGCTGTGAAGTTTTCTTAATGTCCCCAGAGGATGAATCCTACTGACTTTTCCTTTGGCACCATAAGGTCAACATTTGTGATTCAGAGTGAACTATCTCCACAACTATTTGATAGATTGCCCTGAAATGTATAATGAATATTTAAGGTTCCTGCAGGAACCTTAAATGATCCTCTAACTTTTCATCTAGCGCCACCATCTGGTCAAAATTTCAGTTTGTCCAACACTTTGGTTTATGACCAAATACCTGCAAAACTAATATCACCCTCATCAGCACTGTGCTGTACTTTGTGTTTAGTGCTAATTAGCAAATCTTAGCATGCTGATGTTTGCATTTAGCCTCTTTCACACATGCAGTCTATTCTTGGTTCAGGAACATTTCCTGCATGGGATCATGTGTAAATTGGAGCAGGGATCGGATATTAAGGGAAATCTGTACTGTCAATTTCCCACCTCAAGACCTAGTAACATTTCAGGGAAAATGCTGGTACGGCTGCGTTGTGAATGAAAGCAGTAACATTGCAGGGACAAACACGTAAAGGGTTACGTCCATCTGACGAAAGACACTTTCACATGGAGCAAGCGAATCAATCACAAGACTCCACTGATGATGTATTTGAATCCGCAACTTGTTAATTGGTTTCCATGTTTAGTCAATAAAATGTATGAAAATCATCAAACAAAAGTCGTAACGCAACTTCCCAGAGACTCGTTTCCTCTGCTCAACAATCCAAAACCTCACAATTTACTTCTATCTGACAAGGCGGAAGAAGCGAATATTTACGTCACGATGACGACATACTGTTGACACATCGTAATTGTTCTCAATAAATCATCTTTTTTGGAAACGTGTTCAATGTGTGGCTGTTTTTTTCCTCTTGAGATCTAGCGATACCTTCAAGCATTCAGCTAGAGCTGCAGTGATTAGTCGATTAGTTTCCAACTATTCAGTTAATTGCCAACTATTTTGATAATCGATTAATCATTTGGAGTTTGTTTGTTTTTTTCAGAAAAAAATGTCCAAATTCTCTGATATATTTTCTAGTTTCTTTAGTCTTCTATTATGATAAACTGAATATCTTTGGGTTGTAGTTTTTGAGAAACAATGATCAATGTTTTTTACAATTTTTCTGACTTTTATAAACAAAACAACTATAATGGAGTATTTTTATATTCCTGTACTGGTGCTTTTACTCCAATAAAGGATCTGAACACTTCTTCCACCACTGCTGCTTTTAGCACCATTTTTCATTGTTCTCTAGCGGCGTGTTTTCCCGCTTTTTTCTCCCGTTAGTTTTGTTTCCAGTCGGACAGCTTTTATGGCCGCTCCAGTACCCGGCGGGTTCTGTCTACCTGGTAACCCCACATCTATGGGTGACCCTAGATTTGAGAAAGATTTCACGAGTCATTTTAACCGAAACCACGATCTTTTCCTAAACACACATAAAAGCTGTTTGCGAACTGCCAATATCAGCAGCAGAAGAAGAACAAGAAGAACTAGAAGAAGAAGAAGAAGGGAGATCACCAAAGTCAAGGACCTCAAGTAAGTTTTTTGTTGTTGTTTTTAAATCTTACTGGTGATATTACTCACTTTAAATTGAATAAGTCATGTTTGCGGCACAGTAATACCTCCGTTGATAATATGTTTGGCTTTCAAGTGTTGTGCATTACATGAAAACTGTTGCTAGGCAACTAACAACAAAATGGACGCCGCTGTTGTTTCTTCATTTCTTCTCTATTTAAAAAAAAGCGCCAACAGTAAAAGTAACTAACGCTAGCTAACACATTAAACCTTAAACATAAACCGGTTAGAAAACAGTCTTTGACTTTTTTCCTTCCTTTAGCTTCTTAACTTTTGATTCAGAGCTGAGTGGAGTTTTCAGTTTGGAGCGAAATGTGAGAGGTTAACACCTTGTGTACCAGTTCCCCTTTCCCTCTTGTCTTTTCTGTAAATTGTTGTACTGTTTAGTACTCGTTTGTAGTATTAGTAATAAATGTGTATGTAACTAAAGTGAACTTGTTTGTTTTCTTGTGATTGCGTCTCAGTCACTTAACCTTAAAAGACCTATACCCTTGCAGAATCATAATTAAGATTAATAACAATCATTATTCTAATTGACCTCTTGTGTGGCCACCATGGAGGACTATTTCCCTATTATTATACCTACTCTAATATGAGTTGTGTCACTGGACAAATAATTTCACATTGGACTTGTGCACGATTATAATTCATAGTTCACCATAAAATCATAAAGATATTTGACTGCACAAATTCCTACATTCATTTTTCCATAAATATCCTCTATATACTGCTTGTTAATGCTAAATAAGGGGACTTGAAGTAAAGTGTGACCCTTTTGGGTAGAGATGATAAGAAAAAATAACAGTTAATACATGCTTGATAAAACACCATGATGTAATTTTGAGCAGATATAAAGATATTTTAAGTGTTTATTAATGTACACTATTTGTAAACAACTTTAACTTTTTCAATGGAGACATATTTTATATTATTACCACAATGTTTTACTATATTGTCATTCATTATCTGTTTATACAGCAGCCTCCACTTATGGTATAGTTGTTGACAAATACATTAAGCTAGTAAACACTTTGTGTGTTATAAATCAATAGTATAGTGCCGGTAATGAAACTAAAAGCTGTTTACCCACCGCCACTGAACAGCAGAAGAAGAAGAAGAGGAAGAAGAGGAAGAAGATGAAGAAGAAGAAGGGCGGGAGTCTGGCAGATCGCCAAAGTCAAAGACCTCAAGTGAGTTTTCATTTTTCTAGTGATATTACTTCCTTCAAATTGAATAAGTCATATTTCCGGCACAGTAATACCTCCGTTGATAATATGTTTGGCTTTCAAGTGTTGTGCATTACGTGAAAACTGTTGCTAGGCAACTAACAACAAAATGGACGCCGCTGTTGTTTTTTCACTTCTTCTCTATTTAAAAAAAAGCGCCAACAGCAAAAGTAACTAACGCTAGCTAACACATTAAACCTTAAACATAAACCGGTTAGAAAACAGTCTTTGACTTTTTTCCTTCCTTTAGCTTCTTAACTTTTGATTCAGAGCTGAGTTGAGTTTTCAGGTTGGAGCGTTTAGATGCGAGACGTTAACGGAAGAACCGACAGAAGGAAGAGACGCTGACGGTTAGAAGAAGAAGAATATAAAAGAGGTTTGATTTGAAGTCTTAAGCTACAGAAGTGTTTGAATTGTCACCTCTGGGCGCTGTTTTCTTTGTTGTTAGCCGGTTTCACCTCATTATTGTCACATTTATTCTGCCTTTAAGGGACAGAAACTTTCAAAAAGATGTAGAAACGGCTGTTACCCGCTTCGTTATGTGTCGAAATGTTTCTGTACAGACATCAGCTGGTTCGTAAGGGAACAAAATGTCCTCAAAACAGACCTAAAAAATCCAAAAAACCATCAGTTAATAAAACACCTGCCATCGATTAATCAGTCAACAGAAAATTAATCAAAATAAAACGATTATTTAATAAATTCAATCATTTCTCAAAGCAAAAATTTCAAATGTATAGGCTATGTTTTCTGGTTTTCATTGTCCTTTATGATAATAACTGGACCAGCAAACAACTAGAGTTACAACAATTAGTTGATTAATTGATTAGTAGACCGACAGAAAGTTAATTGCCAAATATTCTCTGGTTTTTTCAAATTATTTTCTGGTTTCTTTTAGTCTGATATCTTTGGGTTGTTGGTTGGGACAAAATAAGACATTTGAGGATGTCTAGTTGGGCTTTGGAAGACAGTGATTGACGTTTTTCACCATTTTATGACATTTTTTAGACTATAGGACTAAATCGATTCATCAAGAGAATGAATCAATAATAACAATAATCATCAGTTGCAGCCCTACAAAAAGAAAATATTCATATTTGTAGAAGTTGGAACTAGAGAATTTCAGCATTTTTGTCTTAGAAATGTAGTTGGCGACTAGTTTTCTTTCAGCGCTGCTCAGAGGCTCCCAGACAATATTGATTTCCAAATGAACGGGTAGTTGGCATTAATTGTGGCAGCCCGCCAGGCCTGTACAATAATAGTAGAAACACTGAACAAATCTAACAGAGCATCTAATCAAAAGCACAAAACACTTCAACATTACAGTGGAAATCATGATCAGTATAGACATAAATGTATCATAATGAAAATTGGTTAAAACTTGATGCACATAAAAAGTTTATTGTAAAGTTCATAGTCATTAGTCGCAGTCAAGCTGGTAGCTCCCAGTTTGAAAAGTGAAGCCAATGTGGAAGTGACTTTAACCTGCATTCTCTCCAACGGCCAGCGGGGGGCGACTCCACTGGCTGCAAAACGAAGTCTGATTGTATGGAAGTCTATGAGAAAATGACCCTACTTCTCTCTTGATTTATTACCTCAGTAAACACTTTCTTAATGAGTTCATGGTCTCAATCATTAGTTTCAAGTCTTCTTCAATACAGCATGATGATCACTTTATAAATTATGGTCCCATTTAGAGTAAAATAGACGATAAAGCAGCGTATGCTTTAGGGCGTGGCTACGTTGTGATTGATAAGTCAGTACCATGGTGACATCGTTGATTATGCAACATAACATAAGTCTTGTTTAGCATTTGGTTGTAATAAAAGGTCCTCTATCCTCTTTTTCATATTTTTCTGTTAAAATAAAAATCTATTTACACAAGTTTGAGCTGTTTCATGTGTTTAATGTCACAAGACAGTGAAACAAATGAGTGCAGTGGAAGCTCTGCAAGAATCAAACTTCTTCATGTTGTTTTTTTAAATTCTTTACAACATAATAAACCTGTTTCATAATACATGTTGATCTAGAACAAAAAACACAAGAAACATTGTAGATTGATGTTTTCTGTTTTGTCTAGAGCAGGAAGTAGAAGAAGAAGAAGAGGAGGAAGAGGATGGAGGGGGAGGTGCAAAGGGGAGGCGTCAGCATCCAGGAGGAGGAAGCTCCTTCCAGTGTGAGACAGCATGAAAACCCCTCGTTACTGACGTTTCTTCTGCTCTGTTTAAATGAATCAGAACGTTGAAAACTGATTTTAAAATAATTCTTACTGTCAAAACAGACTTTTAGTTTTCACTCTTACATTGAGACAAGTTCATGCCTTCTGCCTCCGGACACATAGGAGATATGATCATATACAACAAAACAAAAAGGTTAAATGAACATTTAACATGTAAGTATTAAAGTATTAAAAAGTAAGTAAAAGTTAGTAAAAGTAGTGGTTTTTGGTCCCTCTGACTGATATATTATTATGACATCATTAGATTATTAATACTGAAGCATTAGTGTGTGAGCAGCATGTTACTGTCAGTATTTCACTTTCATGTATTAGTGAACTTAGTTCAATCAACAGTCCAAAACTCAAAACTATTCAATTCACAAGTGTATAAAAACACGTCGTTAGAGCTGAAACATTAGTTTGTCTAGTTAGAAAATAAAGGCAACTAAATAGCAGAGACACACTATTATTCTTTTGCAGTCCAACTGCCTTTAATAAATCACAAAAGCGTATGCATACGAGCTCCCCGAGCTCTGCAACAAGAGGAGCCCCTTGAACAGTTCCCACAAATACTTAATATTTTCAGCCTCCGCCCAACACAACCGTAAATTCAAGCACCTCGTGTGCAGTCTTACTTCTCTGTCTGCAGACACCTGTTTCCTGCAAGATTATTGATAATAATTCCATATATGGTTTCATGCCCGTCTTGTACAGCTTCCAGTTCTTGCATAGTTCCTCTTTTCCAAAGATCACTTCTTAGAATCAGGGTCACTATATATCATGCACTTCAGATAACCTTTCCTATTTCGTCTTTCCTAACAGATTAGACATTAATTTGCCTAAAAAAATAAGGTGTGAGACATCTTACTTAAAAACAGAACAATGTGATTACAACATATAAATGTCAATAGACAGAGTCAAGAGTGCACCATGTTCTTTAAAGACAAAACTGATCAGTTGAACACACTTCTTCACTGGATTAATGGTCATCAAAATATTAATACAATAATATAGTAATTTCTCCAACAGTACCTGTCTGACCTCTGTAAATAACTCATTTATCTTGTGATAACTTAGCTAAAAATATATCCCTCCTCATTCTCAGGCCATTTTCCAAACATTGGACATTCACTAAGCTCGCTCCACTAAACAACAACTCTTCCCATTGAATACCACACAATCAGGGTTACTGCTCCTGTTAAGCTGGTTGTAGTTGTTATATACCGCCCTCCAGGGTGTCAACTCGGGAACTTGTTGTTGAACTTGACATGTTACTCTCAGCCATACCTGATGATAACACACCACTAATTGCCATGGGAGACATGAACATCCACACTGACAAAACCCAAGCAGCCGATTTCCTGTCACTTCTGTCGTCATTTGACCTCAAACAGCTCTCCACTCCTCCCACGCACATAGCAGGCAATACACTTGATCTGATTTTTACTCGGAACTGCTCCACAACAAATCTGACT
Source organism: Thunnus maccoyii (assembly GCF_910596095.1). NCBI lineage: Eukaryota > Metazoa > Chordata > Actinopteri > Scombriformes > Scombridae > Thunnus > Thunnus maccoyii. Next base: position 25,016,401 of record NC_056554.1, read on the forward strand.
GTCACCCCCCTACACCTGTCTGACCACTTCTTCGTCCAACTCACAATCACCTTACCAGGACATCCTCACGCTCCTCCACAAATGATCTCTTTCCGCCACAACATCCGGTCCCTCACACCGTCTCAACTTTCCAATGAGGTGTTGGCTACCCTACCTCCTCATAATGAATTTTCCTCACTCACGGTCAATAAGGCCACAGACACACTCTGCTCCTCACTAGCTACATCTCTTAACAATCTCTGTCCTCTAACTTCCAAACCTGCTCGCACCACCCACCCTAGTCCATGGCTCACCGAAGTCATCAAAGAGCAAAGAGCAGAACTCAGAGCAGCAGAGAGAAAATGGTGCAAATCCAGAGAGTGCACTGACCTCAGTAACTATTAGGGTCTCCTTGCATCATTCTCCTCCAGTCTAAAAACTGCTAAGACCACTTACTACCAGAACAAGATCTGCAGCACCACAGATGCACGGAAAATGTTCTGTTTTTAATTCACTTCTCAATCCACCTCCTCCTCCGCCTTCCACTCTGCTCACTGCAGACATGTTTGCCTCATTTTTCACTGACAAGGTCTCCGCCATCAGTAACCAGTTCACTGAGCCTGACCAACCCAGTCTACAGCTGCCCACTAACAGGGCCACACTGTCCTCATTCTCCTCTATGACCAAGGAGGAAGTCTCCAAACTTCTTCTAAACTCTCGTCCCATTACTTGTCCACTGGACCCAATACCATCCAACCTGCTTCAGAATATTTCCCCCACATTTAACTCCGCGGTCACACACATCATCAACTCCTCACTTACAACTGGTGTTTTCCCCACCGCCTTTAAGCAAGCTTGAGTCACCCCTCTGCTCAAAAAACCTACACTCAACCCAGCTCAGGTTGAAAACTACAGACCGGTTTCACTCCTGCCCTTCCTGTCAAAAGTACTTGAGCGCACAGTCTTTAGTCAAGTCTCTGAATTCCTTTCTGCCAACAACCTGTACACCCCAAATCAGTCCGACTTTAAACAGGGTCACTCTACCGAGACTGCACTACTGTCGGTTATGGAATCACTACGCTCAGCTAGAGCTGCTGGTCAGTCCTCAGCCCTTTTGCTACTGGACCTGTCAGCTGCCTTTGATCTAGTTAACCACCAACTCTTCCTCTCCACACTCACTGAGCTTGGTATCTCAGGATCCGCCCTCCGCTGGTTCATGTCCTACCCGTCAGGGAGATATTATAGAGTATCTTGGAATGGAGAAATGTCCAAACTGCACAACTTATCCACAGAGGTTCCCCAAGGGTCAGTGCTTGGTCCCCTCCTTTTCTCATTATACACCACCTCACTTGGCGCAATCATCCACTCCCATGGTTTCTCATACCACTACTATGCTGATGATACCCAGCTCTTCCTGTCATTCCCACCGGAAGACCACACAGTCTCCACTAGGATCTCTTCATGCCTTGCCAATATATCAGCATGGATGAAAGAACGCCACCTTCAGCTTAACCTCTCTGAGACCGAGCTCCTTGTCATACCAGCCAGTCCTTCCATACAACAAAACATCAGCATCCAGCTTGAATCAACCCAACTTATGCCCACAAAGTCTGCCCGAAATTTGGGTGTCATGATTGATGACCAACTAACCTTTAAGGTTCACGTGGCCTCAGTCGCGCAATCATGTCGATTCACCCTGTACAACATCAGGAAGATCAGACCCTACCTGTCTGAGCATGCAGCACAACTCCTGGTTCAGGCTCTCGTTATATCACGCATCGACTACTGCAACTCCTTACTGGCAGGCCTACCTGCATGTACACTTAAACCTCTGCAGATGATCCAGAATGCGGCAGCAAATCTGGTCTTCAATCAGCCCAAAACAGCACACGTCACCCTGCTGATGATATCCCTCCACTGGCTCCCAGTTGCTGCCCGCATCAAATTCAAAACCCTGACACTTGCTCACAAAATAGCAACTAAAACGGCTCCTGCCTACCTGAACTCCCTCATTCAGGTCTACACTCGCTCCCGACCACTACGCTCTGCCAACAAAAGGCGCCTGGTACCACAACAGGGCCCTAAGTCACTAGCTAGACTCTTTTCCTCTGTAGTTCCCCGGTGGTGGAACGAGTTACCAAACTCTGTTCGATCTGCAGAGTCCCTCTCAATCTTTAAGAAAAGACTAAAGACCAAGCTCTTTCGCAAACACCTCTGCACTTGAACTGTAGGGAGAGAAAAAAAACAAAAAAAACATACTTCTTTGCACTCTATACACTCTAATCATTACCTTGTTACACTGCCTGTTGGCACCTACGTCCTATCGGGCCCAAACTTAAGCTTTATAGCACTTACTTGTGTTGTTGTCTCCTGACTAGATCCTTGCTTAAAGGATTAAAGAGTACAGTCTTGACCTGCTCTATGTGAAAAGTGCCTTGAGATGACTTCTGTTGTGATATGGCGCTATATAAATAAAAATTGATTGATTGATTGATTGATTGATTGCTTGTGTTGTATCAGTCTCATATGTACGTCGCTTTGGATAAAAGTGTCTGCTAAATGAAATGTAATGTAATGTAATATTTCAAGACTATATGACACTATTTAACACGACAATCCCCCAACACTGACCAAAACAAAAGATGCTTGGGAACAAGACCTTGATGTGACTGTCCCTGACACCATGTGGGATCTCACTATTGATGAAATTTACTCCTCCTCCATTTGCAGCATTTTAAAGTTATGTTTAAGTGAAGGTTTTTTTTTTATTTTACTGAATGGGGAAAAAGTAATAGAGTGTTCACACAAAGGTCAGGAGAGGTCCGGATATCCTGATTTACTCTGTGGTCGGGGTCAAGCTTAAAAAACTATGAATCCTATATTTCTAACTCTATTTATGGTTTTAGGTCACTTTGTCCACCATGTCATCTCACTTTCTCTCTCTCTCTCTCTTTCTCTGTATGTTTGTCTGTTGTCATAGAAACAAACAGGAAGAAAGGAACTCAAACATCACCGCTGTCAGCACTGTGACAAAGCCTTCATGACATCAAAATCTTTAAAGATTCATCAGAAAGTTCACAAAGGAAAGGAACATCCCAGCTGTGACCAATGTGGGAAAACTTTCACTCAAGTTAGTAATCTAAAACACCACCAACGCATTCATACTGGAGAAAAACCGTACAGCTGTGACCAATGTGGGAAAACTTTCACTACAAACAGTAATCTAAAACACCACCAACGTGTTCATACTGGAGAAAAACCGTACAGCTGTGACCAATGTGGGAAAACTTTCACTAAAAACGGTAGTCTAAAACGCCACAAAAGCATTCACAGTGGAGAGAAACCGTACAGCTGTGACCAATGTGGGAAAACCTTCACTGCAGACAGTAATCTAAAACGCCACAAACGCATTCACACTGGAGAGAGACCATACAGCTGTGACCAATGTGGGAAAGCTTTCATTCAAGACAGTGTTCTAAAAGCCCACCAACGCATTCACACTGGAGAGAAGCCGTACTGGTGTGAACAATGTGGGAAAACTTTCATTCAAGACAGTAGTCTAAAAATCCACCAACGCATTCACACTGGACAGAAGCCATACTGGTGTGAACAATGTGGAAAAACTTTCACTCATGGCAGTTCCTTAAAAGCCCACCAACGCATTCACACTGGACAGAAGCCGTACTGGTGTGAACAATGTGGGAAAACTTTCACTCATGACAGTTCCTTAAAAGCCCACCAACGCAGTCACACTGGACAGAAGCCGTACTGGTGTGAACAATGTGGGAAAACTTTCACTCATGGCAGTTCCTTAAAAGCCCACCAACGCAGTCACTCAGCATCGTGTTGAGCATGTTATAGAGGCAGGTTAGCGGTGCCCCCCTGTCTCCTTTCCATGCTTTTAATAATAGTCTTGTTGTATCCTGAGCTTTTCTACAAACTAAATATTGCTAACTGTAAGTTGAGAATCAGCATGTATGCCATTAGCGGCCCACGTGATCAAATTTTAAGCTCAGTGATTGGTCATAGTTCACTAATACCCTGAAAGTTCATTTTTCACCTTGATTTTCATGTTGATCCAAGAAGTAGTGCTCAAAATGTGTCACGTAACATTGTCAATGGGGAAAAATGAACAGCATTTTTACACAAAATAGGTCTCCCAGCTTGCAACTCTGTACTGCTCTGTGCAAAAAAATGTGGCACAGCAAATATGTATGGTGGTTAGAGAAGCATATAGTGAAACTTAAGAAATCTTGAAATAAGTTTAAATGAGTTTAAGTTGGATTTCAGATTCGTTTTTGATGGTTTTATAGATGATTGAGGAACAGTTGAGTTTAATGAATGGTAATTAGATTTTGAGGAGTAACAGTATGTTTGGGGCCAGACTGAGACACGGTGACACTAAAATAGGAGATAAAATATGTGGAATGTTAATTGGTTTAGGTTTAAGTGAGAATTTAAGGGAATACAGGTCTTATAATGATGCATTAATGAGAACAGGTGAATACAGGAGAGCTGAAGGTGTGTTTACCTGAGTCTGAGAGAGATGTGAGACTCCTTTGACCTGAGCAGATCTCTGATGGAGAAGGAGATGAAACCCAGAAAGCTCCTCTAAAAGAGAGAGAGAGGTGTTCGTTCTCATCAATACACTCTAACACTTCAATGTTTGAATAGTCTGTTTCAGCATTTTCTGTATGTTTGTATCGTTCTAACAAAGCAGTGATGGAGCCTTTATTTCAGTTAATGGGTGGTTTTCCACTGACTGTTCTAAATGTTTTGGTTGCACAGGAAGTGAAAGCCAGAGGGACTTTGCCCTGAGTTTAGTGTCCAAGGTAGAGCACAGACCTACACCATGTATTTGGTTTTGACCTCATCTATGTTAACAGCCTGAATAGAGCATACTACCAGGGTAGCAACTATTCTTGCTGGGGTCCATAAGTAGCTCAGTTCTGGGCAAAATGTCCTTGAGTTGTTGTTATTATTATATATGAGATCATTAGATTATTAATACTGAAGTAGCAGTGTTAGAGCAGCATGTTACTGTTTTTGAACTACTTTATATACAGTTAGCTACTTTAGTCCAGTGGTTAGACATCAACCTCTTTTATTTGTTCACTTTTCATTTTATTTTTTATTATTTACCTCTTTTAAATCCATTCTTTTCTTTTTTCTGTTGGTGTGTTATATATTTGTATTGTATGACATATATTGTTTATTGTAAATGTACAGTTTTAAATTTTAGATTTTCTATGTAGAAAGATGAATTTTCCAAGTTCCATCTGTTAAAATACCAATAAAAATAATGTTAAAAAATGAGAAACTACTACAAATTAGAGTTACTAATATTGAAACATTACATTTGTTTATTTGTTTTTACATGAGAGATGTTTGGGAATCATTTGAAAATTGGACATCTGAAAAGACACCTGTTTGAAACTACTGGGATACAAAATGGGAGTTATAATAGCGGAGGGAAAAGTAGAAATTTTGTATAATTGCTAAATTATTTTCAGTTAATAATATATTCACAAATGTTGAAGTATCAATATTTTTCTTCAATAATGTGCAACAAAACAAACTTCAGGCAATCACAGCAGAGGAGGAGTATATGAAATATATGGTGAATGGACGTAGATTTGGGTATGGACGGTGGGGACATGTCCTTACCCATGTCAAGTTGTTGCTGAATTGTCCCGACCAACATTCTTACCTATCTCCAACAATCTTGCCATTTTAACTACTCATAATGTTGCTGACGAGATCTCTGCAGTTGCCAGGTGTGCTTTATGATAAAGAGTGAGAGAGTGAGAAATGGGGGGGATAGCCGTCTTGAGGATCTGGCAACCTCCAACTTCAAGCTGTGTTACGTTGTCGACCAGCTGCACCAGCAGCAGTAGCAGCAGGGTCAGTGATGAATGAACGGTGGTTCAACTGAAGTATTGAGTATGTGTAAAATAAAGAACAAACTGAAATAAGCACAGAGCTACAGAATCTTGGGTGAAGTCTGAAAACCTTACAGAAGAGAGCAGCACATGACCGACAGGTTTCTATACATTAATTTTCTTGTTGCAGTTGTCATCAATAAAATCTAACATGAGAGAACAATTCCTGCCTGTTATATAAGCAAATACTTATTCAAAAATTTGGATAAACAACCCCCACCATTGGTTATTGTCATGACTAATTGCAAGAATCATGCAATTGTTAAATTGTAAATACTTTGATTAATAGAGTAACCATATTCAGGAGTTGCTCCTCCAGATCTCTGCAACCCTGGGATTGGCCAGGATGCACCTTCTGGGCGGGCAGATTGAAACTTTAAAACAGTGTCTTATCTGAGACTCTATGAGACTATGCTGGTTACTGGCTGGTTTTTCAGGCTATTTGCTGGTTTCTTCTTGCTTTCTGTCATGCCGGTCGAAAGTTTGCATTTTGCTATTCTGAAGATGTCTCCTTTAACATATTTATATAACCCCATCTCTCCCCTTTTCAAAGAGTGGGTGAGTAATAAACTGAAACAAACTGAAAGAAACAGAGCTGCAGAATCTCAGGTGAAGTCTGAAAACCTTACAGAGAGACCTATCATTAACAAAATGTAACATATCTCTAACATCAGACAACAATTCCTGCCTGTTATATCAGCAAATACTTATTTAATAAAGTAAACTTTTGGCAGAGTCAGGCTCTTAACGCCGGTATGTGCATGCATGTGTGCATATGAAAGAAAAAAGAGAGTTACAAGGCAAGTGCCGTCCGATCAGAGAAATATCCCTAGCAAAGTTAAAACATATAATTTTCAATTTTATATTTTGTATATGAAAAATTTTGATTTCTAAGTTTCAATTGTTAAAATCACAATAAATACAGTTTTAAAAAAGAAGAGGGCCAATTTTTAGTTGTTTTTACTTTTTTTTTTTTTTTTTTTGCAGCGCCACATGCCAATAAAGCAAGGCGAACATGTAATGACGTCATAATGGAAATGGCTGCATGACAACAGTGACATTTAAGAGGGACCAGCATCTTCTGATTCAACCAAAAAAAGAAGAAAACATCTTGGTTTTTGTGGATTTGACTTTATACTTTTTGGTGTCGTTCTGGAGACAGTATGAACCTGAAAAAAAAAAAAGCTTTCCATGCAGTTTTTACATTGTTAGTTTTAACAATATCTTTGTGTTTTCTGTGTAATTTTTTTGTTCATTTTAGTATTTTCTGATGTTTATTTGTGAGATTGTATTTTGCTGACATAAAATAAACTATAAACTGTTATAAATAGAGTCAGAAACACATTCAGGCGGGTGGCTGTTCTCTGGCCGAGGTGAAGTACTCACCGTTTCCATGGCAGTGGGTCTGACAGGAAGCTGAAGGTGTGTTGAGATGTGAGGTTAGCTACAGGTGGTAGTGGAGGGTGGACATGGCAGCTGTGAGTCTTCAAACAGTCAGTTATGGTTGTAGTTAACATGATCATTACATTTATTATAAGTGAAAATATTGATTTATCTATTATTATTAGTAGATTACAGCTAATGTATAGTGACTGCACTTATACCACTATACTACTGTACCACTACTTTTCATGGTCCTACTGCCACTGATGCAACAGTATATTGATACAAGCCACTACTAACACTGGCTGCTACACACCTGCACAATGACCTGGAAGTAAAAATTTAAAAAATAGTCATGTGGGACAACATGGGGGTCTCTGGGGATTGACTCGCTTTTGGAGCCTCAAGTGGCCATTCAAGGAACTGCAGTTTTTGGCTTTTCCGCATTGGCTTCATTTTTCAGCCCCGGAGGTTGCAGCTTGGTTTTTAGCCACTCACAATCAAAACATAGTGTTCAGGTGTTACAGCCGACTCAATCTGTAGATTTCTTTTAAATTAGTGGAGGGACTCAACAATCTTGGTACCCTGTGTTACAAGCACCACCAGTTTGGAATCACTGACATAGATGATACAATAGAATATAATATATGATCCAAGTGATAAAATATAATGCAGAGCAATATTTACGAGCCATCCATTCTCTAAATGCTGCTTATGGTGTTCAGGGTAACAGCAAGTTGCAGCAGGGCAAGAGTACAGGTGCAGCCTGTCATCACTGAGTAAACGCACATAAAGACATGTATATTCACACCTACAACTTTCCAGTTCACTAATCTGCATGTCTTTGCAGTGTGGGAGGAAACCATCTGCTGTGGGGAAGCACCAACACACTGCAAAATAAAACAATATGAAATGACACAATGCAACATAATATCATCCAACTCTACTGTCAAATCAAACGCATGAATCTCCATTTAAAACACAACCACGACCTTGAAATTAATATCCAAAGTTCCCCATTGAGCCTGATGCTTCTCAGAGGACTCCAGTGTACAAGATGCTTTTATGTTTTGAATGAACATGAAATGGTACAAAATGTGTGCTGATGGATGTAAATCAAACTGTGAGTTTTGAAAGCCCAGAATCAGACGCAGGTTTATTGCCAAGTTAGTGTATAAATACTGTACATACAATGAATTTGCTGAGGTGTGAAGTAAAAATACAGTAATGCAAAATAAAGATCATAAATAATGTAAAATAGAAATTTACAATATAATAAAGTGAAAAGAGCTGTAACAGAGTTTTTAAAAAAAGTTTGAAAGTTAACAAATGGAAAGTTTATTGTTGTCAATGTTGTTGTTCCTGGAGCTGTGATCAAAATATCCCAAAATTTCCTCTAATTTTTCCATCTGTGGAAACCTCCTCCGTTTGCTATTTGCACTGTATTGTGATATATATAAAAAAAAAAAACAAGGGTCAAAAATCCAGAAACATAATAATATATCAGTCAGAGAGACCAAACAACTACTTTTACTGCAATACTTTAACTACATCAAGCTCATAATACTTTTGTACTTTTACTGCAATACTTTACATCAAACTGATCATAATTATGTACTTTTAGAGAAGTAGGACTTTCCATGTAGGACTTTTACTTGTAATAGAGTGTTTTTACATTGCTGTATTTGTTCTTTTAATTAAAAAAACCCCGATCTGAATATTTCTTCTACTACTCCTGCTTTCAGCGCCATCTTTGGTTCTCCTCTAGCGGTGTGTTTTCCCGCTTTTTTTCTCCCGTTAGTTTTGTTTCCAGCCGGACAGCATTTGTTGCCGCACCAGTACCCGGCAGGGACCAAACAGTACCCGCGCGGTGATGCTGCTGAGCTGGAGCACGATGGCGGCGGAGACCGACGACAGCCTCGGTAACATGTCCACAGCCGAGATGCTGAGAGGAATCATCTCCGAGAAACTGACGACAGCCGCGCAGGAAATCTTAGCGGTTGTTGAGAGAACCGTAGCCGGGTACGAGGAGGAGGCTTCGGGCTTCAGACAGGAGATCGACCGGCAGAGGAGACAGCTGGAGGTTCTCATGCAGCCTCAGGTCAAACTGGAGACAACAGGTCGGATCTTCTCTGTTGGTTGTTGTAAACACACAGTGGAGAAAACGGTTCATAAAGATGTAAATTTAACGGTGAAACCTGCTGTTTAACCGGTGATATCAGTGATATCAACTCGGCCTGCTGCTCACGTGCACAAGTCAAACAAACTTCTCACGGGCACGTTTTTATTGATAATTTGGCTGATTGGCAGAACAACTCCATGTCTGTGTTTATACAGAACAGCGAGGTGCAGCGTTCCCGCCTTGAACAGGCTGTGTCAAAGGGGATTCCTCCTCTTTTCTTCTTCTGTCTTGAGTCACATGAGATTGATGGATCGATTGTCATTAGCAGTGATGGTTGTTCAACAATGAAGACAACGACTCCCATGATCCCCCGCTGCTTCATGTGGGACCTCTTATTGTTTGGATTGAGAGACTCCTGGTGGCAGAGATGATATTCTGGATATTTAAACCAGCAGTCAGGTGTCTGTAATCATTCCTCCTGTTCATACTGGATATTAAAAGATCCTTCAAATGTGTTTTCAATGGAAGTGATGGAGGATAAAATCCACAGTGTGTCCACACAGTCGTTTAAAAGTCTCTGTGAAGCTTCTATTCAGCTTCATCAGTCTGAGTTAGTCATATCAAGTGGATATCTGACACATTTACAGTCTTTTTAGCATCAAATTCCCTCTTTGTGTTTCCTCGGACAGTGTTTCCCTGTTGAGCTGCAGGTGGAAGTATAGTAACAAAAAGAGGGACTTTGGCACTAAAAAGACTGTAACATTGAAAGATATCTACTTGATTTGACTCATTTGGACGCTGAAGCTTCATATTAGCTTCAGATAAACTTTTAAATACATTTTTGCACAGAAGGAGGACTGTGGATTTTGTCCTCCATCACTTCCATTGTAAGGTCATTATGAAGGGATCTTCTAATGGTCAGTATGAACAGGAGGACTGATTACAGCAAGAAAAACAGCTTTCAGTGTTGTTTTAAGACACACTTGAAAAGATTATGAACTCGTCCTTAAATGATTGCAGACAGTCACAACATGTAAACTTGTACTTTTGTTAAATGAGTCATTATAACACTGGAAATTGTTATTTGTTATCAGCAGAAACTTCAGTACCAAGCATCCAATCTAATATTGTGTCTCTATTGTTTAACAAAGCAAACAGTTTTTACTAAGAAAAACACACATTCCTTTTTTAGTGACTGTCAATTATATATGTTTTGCACTATTTGTCCTCCATATTCACAACATCTAACATTGTTACGTCTGACAATCATTGATTTATACGCTGGTTCCTTTGTCTAAAGTAGTTCTTCTGTTGTTAATCTATTGTCTTGATCCTCATTTTAATTCATCTCATTGTACAGATGATATGTGTTTATAATTCTGCACAGTTGACAAATAATCTTGAACTGTTCTTATTTGATCCAGACGACCATCAGCTGTTTCCTGTCTGTGAGCCGGTACCAGAGGAGGCGGCAGGAGGAGGTGAACTCCATGAGGAGGAAGAGCAGTACAAATATGAGCCCAGTACGTCTTTAAATCCACTTGAAGAGTTATCGGTAGCGCTTTTTCATTATCAGTATAACAGTTAATAAATTGTTATAAGCAGGTACAAACACTTGTTTCATCCTCTCTGTAAAACATCCTAACAGTGAACCATTCAATACCTGCAAATTACTCAGAAAACGTCCAGGAAATTAGTTTAAAATGATCAGACCTGTAAAGTAAATTGATTCCCAAATTTCTCTCTACTATAGTTGGTGCTGTTATCATAAATAAACACTAATTTTGTGGCGTAACAGAGAGCATTATAGCCACACAAGGAGGGATGTAAATGTAAAGGTTGTTGATGCGTTCAGGTGTGGAGGACGGCGGGAGTCTTGGCCTCCTGCTCTGCTACACTGAGGATCAGACGGAGGAGGAACGAGAAGCGCGGAGCTCCACGCCGGACCAGGAACATCTCACACCGCTGGATTATGACACGGCATCAAGGTAACAACGCAGTTAACACTCAGCTGACCACCTGTCTTCAGATTTCATTACTGCCCTGCGTACAGTTATTAGCATGCTAGCTAAGACAACAAACATGTTTCAAGAACTAATATACGGCAACTGTTGACATTGACAGGACGAAATCACCAAAACAACCACGTCCGGCGCTGATGACGTGTTTTCCTGTTACGTCCTCGTCAGAGACGCATCAGGACACGTTAACGTTTACATAATATATGAGGTCAAATGTTTCCCAGACCACCTCAGTAAGTGGTTTGAGTGATCGGATCACAAAGCGTCTTGGTGGTCTTTAAAACCAAGTGTAAACATGGTCTTAGTTAATCATTTTCAAGCAACAATGTCAAATATTGTCTGGTTTCAGTTTCTGCTTTTCTTCATCGTACATGATCTTCAAGATTTAATTGTTTGTCGGAGGAAAACAAGAAAATGAAAGACGTCATGTTTGGCTTAGAGAGAATTGTAAATGGCATCTAATTTTATCTATTTTCATTTATTTTCAACTATTTTTTAAGATTTTATAAACTAAATGAAATAGATGAATTGAGAAAATAATCATTAGTTGCAGCGTTAATGAGCTTCACGCAGGATTTTTAATGCAGCACTCTGGTACTGGATCCCATGATGTTTTACTGGTGCCACTCAGTTATGACACAAGTCTACGGACGAGCGTCACAACTAGCTGATGTTTGTTTTTCAGGTCGGTGTCTCCCATAGTTCAGTCTGACAGGAGGAGCGCCGGCAGACGTCGGACCAGTGAACCGCAGGACCACGTAGACCTCAGGATCCGCATCCTGGAGGACTCTCAGATCAGTGTGCTGTCAAATAATGGTAAACATCGTAACATCCTGTATTGTTACTAATAAAACACCTTTCATCACTCAGATTAAACTCAACTGTTCCTCTGTAATTAGTTTCCTGTCTGTATCTGGATTCACGCTTTTTTAACGGACATATTTTACATTTCAAATCGCCGACAAAAGGTCATGATGAAGTCGTTTGTGTGTCAGTGTTTCAGAAATATCCGCTGCAGGAGCTGCAGTGTCCTCTGGGCCTGCAGGAGTCAGACTTCCTGGACCTGCTGAGGTCCACCTTCCCTCAGCTGGCTGCCGATCAACCGTTTGACATCTTCACCACCGATCACAGCAGGAAACTACAGCCGCTCAGAGTGGCAACGCTGACACCAGAGAAGATCTACAACAGGATCAGGTCCACTGGGTATTCAGCCCTCTACATCCGATTGAAGGTATCAGACTGGGTTCTGTTTGTGGTTTCTGGATGTACAAGTCTTTTAATCATAAAAACCCAAAATCACTAACTTGTCTGAGGCGTCTCAACAATCTGGAGCCTGTTCTTGTTGTCATGTTCTTGTTCAAAGGTCCTGTATTTGAGTTTTAGGGGTTTTATTAAAGAGTAAACTTTCAGGAACAAGAGGAACCGCCGGTTGGTGACAAAGAGCTTCGTCCACTGCAGACAGAAGACGCTGATCCTCCGTCTGACTCCATCACCATAACGACGAATGATAAAACCACCCTGTACACAAGGTACAGGGTTTCAGTTAGTTCTAGTGGGCTGCCGGCTAATCAGAACCGCTGTCTTATTCAGTTTTTAATCTTCGTCTTTCAGGTTATCGTCTCCCACGGTTCGGTCTGACAGGAAGAAGCGTGGCAGACGTCGGACCAGTGAACCTCAGGACCACGTAGACCTCAGGATCTGCATCCTTGAGGACTCTGAGATCAGTGTGCTGTCAACCAACGGTACATTTTAAAGAGCAACTTAACATCCGGTTTCAGTCGATTCATCCCTGCAGCCGCCAACACTCACAGAACATTGATAGATCCACCTTCGTTTCTGCGATTAATTAATCATGAAAATAACTGTTAGTTGCTGCTCTGATTGAATCAACTCTCTGGAACAAATGTCAACAAAATCTTATTGACAAAAAATGACAAGAAATATGAAAAAATATTTTTGAATTGGTGAATATTTCTGTTTTCTGTCAGTTTTTAAGAAATAACCACTGCAGTCAGGTCAAGACGTCCCACCAACATCCAGAGATATTCAGTTTAGGGCTGCAACAAATGATATATATTGGTTAATCTGCCAATTATTTCCTTGATGAATCAATTTATCTTTATTTTTTATTCATAAAATATTAGAAAATAGTGAAAATGCCTGTTATAATTCTTAAAGCTCAAGATGACATCTTTAAACGTTTTGTTTTGTCACTTTACTGTCACATATGACACATTAAAACCTCAAATTCTCACATCTGAGAAGCTGCAACCACAGAATATTTTATATTTTTTCTTAAAAAATGACTAAAACAATAGTTGCCAGATATTTTCCATAGATCAACTGATCAATTAATTGACTAATTGTTGCAGCTCTAATTGAATTTGCTGTAATATAAGACAAGAAAAAGCAGCAAATGTTCCCTTTTGAGAAGCTGAAACAGTGATTATTTGATATTTTAAACGATTAATCTCTTTTGGTTAAAGCAGCCGTTCTTCAGACTATTTCAGTTTTTTTTATTTCAACAGTTGAACATGATCTTACAGCGTATCTGGACTCTGACTGGATCAATAAATGTGTCTGTTTGTGTGTCAGTGTTTCGGAAATATCCGCTGCAGGAGCTGCAGTGTCCTCTCGGCCTGGACGAGTCAGACTTCCTGGACCTGCTGAGGTCCACCTTCCCTCAGCTGGCTGCTGATCAACCGTTTGATGTCTTCACCACCAACCACAGCAGGAAACTACAGCCGCTCAGAGTGGACACGCTGACACCAGAGGAGATCTACGACAGGATCAGGTCCACTGGGTATTCAGCCCTCTACATCCGACTGAAGGTACAAATATTATCCCAACAACATCACTAGATGAGATGAGAACTCCAGCAACACTTGTAGTATGAAGAACAACTTTATTAGTCGACCGATGCGTTACGGCTTGTGGCCTTCATCAAGGTCATCATAAAACACATTACAAACAACATTTAAATAAAGTAAGTTGGGTATGAAAAAAAGGTTAAAAAAATATAAAAGACTACTAATCATATACATCCAGACACATATCAGCCAATGGGACGTCTACAAAGATGGGTTGGATATATGGTCATGTGGCTTTAGGCCAATCGTTGTCCTAGAAGGGACATGGGTGACACCATATTTGGTCCATTAATTAGAAAGGTGCAACTAGGGGGTGGTACTTGGACACTCCCTTTGCCTCTGTTAATCTTGGACAACGATTGGCCTGAAGCCACATGACCATATATTCAACCCATCCAGACACATATCAGCCAATGGGGCATCTACAAAGATGGGTTGGATATATGGTCATGTGGCTTCAGGCCAGTTGTTGTCCAAGAAGGGACATGGGTGACACCATATTTGGTCCATTAACTAGAAAGGTGCAACTAGGGGGTGGTACTTTGACACTCCAAGCCACATGACCATATATCCAACCCATCTTTGTAGATGCCCCATTGGCTGATATGTGTCTGGATGGGTTGAATATATGGTCATGTGGCTTCAGGCCAATCGTTGTCCAAGATTAACAGAGGCAAAGGGAGTGTCAAAGTACCACCCCCTAGTTGCACCTTTCTAGTTAATGGACCAAATATGGTGTCACCCATGTCCCTTCTTGGACAACAACTGGCCTGAAGTCACATGACCATATATCCAACCTATCTTTGTAGACGTCCCATTGGCTGATATGTGTCTGGATGTATATGATTGGTTGTCTTTTATATTTTACTTTTTTTTTTAACCTTTTTTCATACCCAACTTACTTTATGTAAATGGTGTTTGTAATGTGTTTTATGATGACCCTGATGAAGGCCACAAGCCGAAATGCGTCGGTCAACTAATAAAGTTGTTCTTCATACTACAAGTGTTATTGGATTTCTCATCTATCTTCTCCGGGCACCTTGGAAGTAGGTGAAGTTGTGCCAGAGACCTTCACTCTGCATCCCCAACAACATCACTTACATGAATTCACTGTGTGAAAAAGTGATATAATTTGGTGTTTGTGCTGTGATCCATTTCCTTAAAGACTAAACATCTAACATCTGTACTTCAGCGTCTGCAGTCCACTGATGAAGAGCTTCAGCCGTCACAGAGAGACGCTGCTGATCCTCAAACCGGCAACACGAGGTGCTTCAACCAGTTGACTGATGCTGTAAAACAAGAGATCAGTTATTCGATAATAGATTTAACAAACCATTCATCTTTACTGCTTTATTCTGTCATTAACCGGCTTCCTGTCCTCCACGTTCCAGGTTATCGTCTCCCAGAGTTCAGTCTGACAGAAGGAGCGCCCACAGGCGTCGGACCAGCGAACCACAGAACCACGTAGATCTCAGGATCCGCATCCTGGAGGACTCTCAGATCAGTGTGCTGTCCACCAACGGTACATTTAAAGAGTTTATTTGTTCAATCAGAACACGACATGAAGTAATGCAGAATACACAGGTTTCATAAGCACCAGATAAATGTTTACATAGTAGAGCTTTAATTCAACAGAGTAGAGGAGTTACCAGGGAAAATAGTCAAATATTACAGCAGCAAATAAAACAATCGCTCTAGATAACTGGCTTCAAATCATCAGAACACTCATGAGATGGAAAGACTGACTTTCCTCTTACAATCAGAAATGATTTCAACATTAATAATAAGGAAGGTGGCTGCTGGTTTCTCTGTCTTATTACAGCACAGCGAGTCCACGACTGCAACTAACGATTGTTTTCATGATCGATTCATCTACAGCTTTATTTTCTCAACTAGTCAATTATCCTTTATTATCATATATCCTCTTATTCATAAAATGACAGTAACTTGTGTCCATCCCAAGTTTTCAGAATCTGTGTCCAAAACTCAAAGATAATTAGATTATTATTAATGTTGTCATCTGCACATCTGTGAACCAATAAAGGCAAAAAGTCAAAAAAAAGAATTGTTTCCTGTCAATCGACTAGTCTCTAGCCGTGTAAAAACCACCCAGTACTCTGCCAGAATATCTATCAAAGAGCGAAGAATGATTGGTGACCAGCAAGAATCAGCTGGTCTGACTAATGAATGTTTCTCTGTTTGTGTGTCAGTGTTTCAGAAATATCCGCTGCAGGAGCTGCAGTGTCCTCTGGGCCTGCAGGAGTCAGACTTCCTGGACCTGCTGAGGTCCACCTTCCCTCAGCTGGCTGCCGATCGACCGTTTGACATCTTCACGTGTGACAGAGCCAAGCGGCTGCAGCCTCTAACAGTAAAGACGTTGACGCCGGAGGAGATCGACAGAACCATCAGGTCGACCGGAGCAGGAACCTCAGCGCTCTACATCCGACTGAAGGTACCAGACTGGACTCGTAGCGTAGCAACCAGGTTACATGCCTGTCTCTGTGTCTCTCCTCTGCTCCGCTCTGTCTCTGTGTCTTGTATGTATAAAGAGCAGCAGGTCTGTGTGTGTGTGTGTGTGTTGACAAAGGGCGGGGCTGAACTACACACACACACAGAGCAGAGAGGCCACAGCGGACAGGATGAAGCTCTATATCTGGCAATGGAGCACCTCCCTGCAGGGTTGTGAGGGGGTGTGGGTGTGTTTATTTGTGCTGTAGAACGTAACTGCCGTCAATGAATCAATCCCATCAGGACAGCAAGACCTGAGAAAAGCTTCTCAAATGTGCCGTCATTTAGTCAAATAGTCAATTTAAAGTCATGTGAATCAGCTGTTAGCAGTGTAACATGATGTTCAGACAACTCTCACTGATCACTGTGATGATTCTCAGGCAGGTTCTGAGGCCTGTTTTTTTTGAGTATTTATGGAGGTTTATTGGTGATAATGAATGAGTTTTAGTCCCAAAATATCACTTTTTGTCAGTCAGAATCTTTCTGACGCATCAGCGTTTAGTTTGTTAATCATAAACACTGTGTGAGCATCACTGGTTTTGGTGGAAACATCATTTGAGATTTAAATTCTTCTTTCAGGAACAGGCGGAGCTGAAAAAGAGTCAGAAAGACGACGCTGCTGGAGATTCTCCGTCCGCCGCTGATGAAAGCAGACTGTTGACAAAGTAAGTCAGAAACAAAAAGTTGGTGGTTAAATCATTTTCTGTTATTAACCTGCTTCCAATCTCCGTCTTTCAGGTCAGTTTCTCTCACAGTTCACTCTGGCAGGAAGAGCGCCGCCAGACGTCGGATCAGTGAACTGCAGGACCACATAGACCTCAGGATCCGCATCCTGGAGGACTCTCAGATCAGTGTGCTGTCAACCGCCGGTACATTTAAAGCGGCCATATTCTGTTATTTATATCTTGTTCTGATGTTGGATGTTAAACATGGTCAAAGTTACAAAACTTGAAGTGAACGTATGTTGAAATGCTGCCTGCAAGTCAGAAGTCAGGGCTTCAACCTGCTCTGAGCGCTTCGTTTTTTTTTTTGTCTACCTTGCTGGCGAGCTGACATCGTTGCTAAGGTGTTTCCATGTGTTGTTCACGTTGTCCTCCATGGTGATCTTACAGTAACGTGTTTTGTTTCTCTGTTTGTATGTCAGTGTTTCAGAAATATCCGCTGCGGGAGCTGCAGTGTCCTCTCGGCCTGCAGGAGTCAGACTTCCTGGACCTGCTGAGGTCCACCTTCCCTCAGCTGGCTGCCCATCAACCGTTTGACGTCTTCACCACCGATCACAGCAGGAAACTACAGCCGCTCAGAGTGGCCACGCTGACACCAGAGGAGATCTACAACAAGATCAGGTCCACAGGACAAGCCCTGTACATCCGACTGAAGGTACACTGTCTGATTTTGTTTTGTTTTTGTCTGAAACACATTTACAGTAATAATTTGTACTATAAATCCATGGAATCCTTTATTCCCCTGAAGTAAAAATCTGGTGAAATTTCTTGGTTCTTTTCTTCCATCCTTTTAAAAAGTTGCATGATGTATTTCAGTTTTTGTGCTCTCAGCTGTTTTATGAAAGATTGCGTCTCTGCTTTTGTTGGAAATAGGATTTGGGAACAAAACTCTTGTTCCAGAAACAAGAGGAAACTCATCACCTGCAGAGGAAAACAGATTCTCCATCAACTTCTGATCAAACCAGCCTGAACACAAAGTAAGTCCAGAATGTTTCAAGACATCAGACTTGTTTCACAGAAAACACCCATAAAGTTGATCCCTTCTTGCAGTAGAATAAATATAAATGCATAGCTGACATTTATGTACTTGACATGAATACATGTGTGTCAATAAACTCTTCATTTATGTTCCAAGTTCCCATGACATCCATGTTCAACAAGGAGAAGAAGACATGGAGACAGAGGAAGCTGATGATGATGATTATTCTACAAGATTAGAGCCAGCGAAAGGCTTTCTAGTTCTTTCTGAGAGCGAAGGGGACAGAGACGACGACTGGGAGAAGATCTCAGAGAAGACGAAGCGACGAGTCAAACGTTCAGGAGTCAAAACAAACCGCAGGAAGCTGATCCAGTCGTCTATGGAAGAGTTGGTTGAGAAGAGCGACGCTCTTCTGTCCTGTACAGTCTGCAGAGTCCTGCGCGGGTCGTTGAACATGTTGATAAAACACGCCTGGAGTCACGTGAACGATCCACAGGGAGTTTGTGGAGTGTGCGGAGAACATTCAGAGTCTGCAGAGGAGCTGAGGAGTCACCTGCAAAGCCACCAGAAAACTCACAGCTGCAACATCTGCGAGATGTATTTCATCTCCGCCAGCGGCCTCAAAGGACACATGGCTCGACACAGAAGAGAGAAAACGTACGAGTGTAAGATTTGCCGTAAAGAGTTCTTCCAAAAGTCGGCGCTGAAGAATCACAGTTGGGTCCACGTGGAGGAAAAACCTCACAAATGTGACTTTTGCGAGAAATCATTCGTCTCTAACTTAAACCTCAAAGTTCACATGACCAAACACACTGGCGAGAAGCCGTATCACTGCAGCGTCTGCAATAAATCTGTTCGCAGCTTTGAAAGTCTGTCCCAGCACATGAGGAGGCACTCGGGTCACACGGTCCAAGAGAGAACGTACGAGTGCGACATCTGCAGAAGAAAGTTTCATACAAAACATCAGCAACAAGCTCACCTGAAATACCACTCCAGAGAGAAGCCGCATGCTTGCAGCAAATGCAGCAAACAGTTTTTCGCCAGGGCCAGTCTGGTGACTCACATGAGGATCCACACCGGAGAGAAGCCCTACAAGTGCCCTGTATGTGACATGGCCTTCAGTCAGAGCCACTGCGTGAAAAGACACATGAAGACCCACCTGGTGGAAGAAAACGTCTGGATGAAGGATTAATGTTACTGAATGTTTCAGGAGATTTCACATGATCACAGCTTCTGTTTGCACAAATTGTTTTGTTGTTAAATATGATTCATTTGTACCTTGGTGCCTGAAGCAACTTGAAAGACAAGGCAGTTCTATTTGTCTCTCAATACTTTCCTTTCCTACTTGGTCTGTGTCTCTCAGCTCCAAATCTGTTTGTTCCTACTGAAAAACCTTTAAAAACAGCTCAAAAATATATAGTTTCATTTTTAAAGATGAACCTGCAATCAGGTTTACCAGTGTCCAAGCACCCAACATAACCAAACGTTCACTGACCCAGGTTGATTCGTTTTAGTACATTTTATATAAAAAAGCTTGTTAAAATTACTGTTTAAAAGATTTAGGTGGGAGCGTTTTTAAAGTAAAAGTCTGGTGATATTCTATATCATATAAATCTCTCAATGCGTTGCTCCTTCTCTACTGTCTGTGGCTCTTAACTCCAAGCCCATTGGTTCCTACTGATACATTTAAAAAAGCAGCAGTTTAAACTAGACCTGCGAGTAGATAGACCGAGGTCCAAGCCTGTGACAAAACTCCAAACCAAAAGCTCACTGTACCCGGGTTGGTTGGGAAGCTGAAGGCATGGTTAGTATAAAGTTACTGAAACAGGAGGAAATCGTGCATTTGTTGGGGACTACTTTTTGCTGCGGGTGGATCCACATTTGATGCTCTAGTCAGTACTTCTGGCTGCAGAATTACTTTTTTTGGGGGAACTTTGTGATAGTTGAGTAATTGTTTTAGTCATTTTTAAGGCAAGTATTTGTTTGACACTTTTTAACAAAGAGCTTTACATAAAACAGAAAGGACAAGATATAAAAGGAGAATAAAATTTTAAGAAATTGGAAAATACCAAACATTCACTCGTTACAGCTTCTCAGTTGTGATGGTTTCCTGCTGTTCATTGATTTTATGTGAATTGTAAATTGATATTTTTGGGGGGATATGGACTGTTGATCAGGCAAAACAGGCTACTTTAAGATAAACTTGGGTTTTAGGTAATTGTATCAGTTTTTTAATATTATCTGACAGATTGAACAATTAACTGTAAAAAAAACACACGGATAACGAAAAGGAAGGAACATGTCGTCCGGTGCAGGGCTTGGTGTGTTTTCAAAGGTTTTTGGACAATAATGGAGCTCTTTACTACTCATCTACTACTTAGCCCTTTGTATTCCCTAAAGAACATAGGCCAATGACGAAAGCTCTCCATCCTCTCTGGTCTTGTGCCCTTCGATCCAGTTGTTGCCTTTCAGCCTTAATCTCCAGCTGGTTCTAGGTCTTCCTCTGTTTCCATTTTAGTGCCTGTTTGGTGATTTATTGATTGATTGATTGTGTCTTCTGAGTTTCCGGCCAATCCAGCTCCACTTCCTCCTCATAATTTGAAGTTCTAATGGTTTTTGCTGGGTGTGTTCCCACAGGTTGGAGTCGGTGATGGTATCTGGCCAGTAGACTCCCAGGAGGTGTCGGAAGCAGCTGCTGATGAATGTGTGTAGTTTGTTGAGTATGTTGTTGGTGATTTGTTTCTGATCCATACAACAGAACAGATTTGACGTTTGAAAGTTAAAAGTTTTCAGTTTGGTTTTAAGTGCTAGGTTTTTTGTTCTCCAGGTGTTATTTAGGATGTTGAATACTTCTTGCTTTTCCCATTCCGGTTGGACATCTTCCTCCGTCCACAGTAATTATACTCCCAAGCTACGTAAAACCGTCTACCTCCTCTAGTTGACTATGATCATTGGTGCATTTTTCTTGCCTTGTGTTTTTGGTGTGTTGATCTTGAGTCCAAGCGTAGCAACAGTTCTTTGTAGTTTGTGTGATTTGTCTTGCATCTGTTAGTCGGTGTGTCATCAGCAGAATCTGGATCCTGTAGCTGTTCAGCCGGGCTCCACTGTATGCTGGTTCTGCTGTTGTTGGTTTCTTGGTTCATGGTCAAGTCTATGAGTCTAGTGGATTTGTCTTTTTTCTCTCTACCACTTCTTCATGTGTCCTATATGGTCTTCAGACCTTTTCACATCTCCTCCAGTGATCTTTGGGATTCTGTTTCTTGGTCATGTAGAGCTTCAAACCGGTTCTGTAATGTGACCTGGAATAGTTCCAATGTGCCTATTTCTTAAAATTGCTGTATGTTAAATTTGACTCTTCCTTCTCTGGGATTCATGCGTTTGATGGTCTGACCCAGCGTCAGCTCCCCTTTTCACTCTGACATCCAGCGGGGAGTACCTAAACTGGTTGATGCAGATGTGGTCAATCTGACTTTTGGTTGTGTGGTTAGCGGAAACCCATGTTGCTTTATGGACATCCTTGAAGGGGAAAACTGAACCTCCAATAACCTAGTTGTTGTCTGCACAAATTGCTTCATTCATTGTACCAAGCCCTTACTTTCCTATTATCAGCTCCTAACCGTTGTTGTTTCTCTCTGTCTTCCATTAAAGTCATGATGGCCTTTCCTTTCTTGGTCTGGAGTCTCAGATGTAGTTGGTTGTAGAAGTGGTCCTTGGTTTCATCTGCGTCGTTGATGGGGGCGTAGCATTGTACGATTTTAAAGGTTTATTTTCTTATGCGTAGTATAAAATTTTGCTGTAATGAGTAATTAATTAATGTAATTGAGTTGATGATTTCCCAGCTGATGAGGTCCCTCTGGGCCTCTTTGGATAGCATGAACCCTAATCTCTCTGTATGTGGTGAAGAGTCATCTGGGTGCCCTCAGTACAATATGGACTCACCACTGGCCAGTTTAACCTGCTCTGACTGGAGACATCTGGTTTCACACAGACCCAGGAGAGATATTCTGCACCTCCTCAACTCCTCCGTTATTACTGCTGTCTTTCCTCTTGCATACATGTTCCTGACGGTCCGTGTTGCAATGCTGATGGATCGTCTAGGTGTTAGAAGATCCAGACGCACGGTTTTCCATGTACATCGTCATTTTCTCTTTAGCCTGGAAACTGAAGAGTCTTCCTTTCCAAGGCTTTGGGATTTCTAGGTTTTCATCGACGTTTCTGTAGCATGAATGTTTTTTACGGGTTGGGGTTGCTACCCTCAAGCCCAACCTTCCACCATTTCTGGTTTAAGGTGCGTTTTGGAATTGAATTCTTAGACCCCTCTCTTAACCTGTTGTCTTCCAGGTAATGGATTACAGTCACATACCGCACAAAACCAGACAGATTTAGGGTTGTGTACAAGCTGTCTCGGCACATCAAGCCCAACCAACTCCTGCTACTATGTAATGAAAGCTGCAACCACTACAACAGTGTATCTATTGCAAACATTTCATACCGGCAGCATGAGACAGAATGGAGCTCTATGACACAGACAATATGATATATCAGGCTTTTATACACACAAACAATACTTGTGGATAATAAGTAGATCAATTAATTGTTGATTCTGGTATTTTCATGACTAAAATTGATTGTTGAAAATAAGAAAAACAGAAAATCACCAGACTTTAAGCGCACATGATCCAGGAATTATGTGTTTTAGCAGGAACGTCAGATGGACTGTAGCCATCAAAAATGTCCGAAAAGTGTAAATTTTTTTGTTTTTGACTCAGTTTCAACACTGAGCTCTATGTGGGGACCCAAGAAAAGAAAAATGCTGATTATTGGAATTTTATTGAATCCTCACAAGTCACAAGATGAAGGAAAACAAATTATGGTTAAGTAGGTTGTTACATGTTGGGCTGTTTGAGTTAAATATTGATGCACCTTTCATGAGATGTTTCAGGTCAGAGTGATTAACAGTAAATACATATATCACAAAGGTGTAAAACTTCCTGGTGTTCAGGCTTTTTTGTGTTTATCTACAGCAAAGATGTTGCCATCAAGAACACAGCAATGCATCAAAACTGATAAATGTTGTCATATGTTGACTGAAAAGAAGTTTATTATTGGTTGAGCTCAAGTACAAGAGGTTACATCTCTGTATTTTTTGGGAAACAACTTATGATTTTTACATGATATGAAGTTTTTTCTAGTTATGATTTTAGAGTTCATTCATCTT
This sequence comes from Thunnus maccoyii, assembly GCF_910596095.1. NCBI lineage: Eukaryota > Metazoa > Chordata > Actinopteri > Scombriformes > Scombridae > Thunnus > Thunnus maccoyii. The sequence continues at coordinate 25,040,145 of NC_056554.1, forward strand.
TTTTTTTTAGCAAAAATTGTCATTTTTACATTTGATCACAACTTATTGCTACTGCAAGTTTTTTGTTTTGTTTTTGCTTTTATCAGTGTCATTATTTTAATGAAGTTCTGATCATTTTGAAAACACATGAAAGCTGTTCCTGCATTTTGTTGAATGGAGTTTTTATACTGTAAATAAAAGTTGTGTTGAGTTGCTGGTTGACATCTCCAACTGCCTGTCCATGTTGCGTTTGGTTATTTTCATGTTCAGATTGAATTTGTTATTTTTTGTACTTCATTATTCTACCACGATCAAAAGCTTGAGCGCAGCAACAATATAAACATAATATAACTACAGAGTAAGAAGTTACTTGGTCAAAGGTCACAAATCTTTATCAATTATTTCTTTATTCCTGGGGTCAAGAAGGAAAGTTGAGCTTTAGTTTTTGGTTGATATGGATTACCCATAATTTTAAAAATGATGTCAAAGTGAATAAAATGTCTGCAAATTAATCTGAAACACATTTTTCACAGGATCATTACATTTTGTAATGATCTTTTTTGTAAAGTAGTTTTCATCATTAGTGGCAGACTGTCATTCACAACCTGGATTCAAATTTCCAACCTAAAAATCTGTTTGTTTGGCTGCACTGGAAACAGAAACATCTGTTATATTTCTTGCAGCAGCGTGTTGCTGCCAACAATTTGCTTAGTTTCTCGTTTTAATGAGAAACTTCTCATTTTAAACAAGAAACTTTTCATGTTATAATAAGATAGTTTTAATTTTATTCTGAGATATTTTCTTATTACTAGAGACTAAAATATACAATTTATACAAGAAGTTATAGTTATATTGCAAAACTTTATTTCACAAAAATTAGGTGTGAGGGTCTTCTGTGGGGGTGAAGTGGGATTATTAAATCAATAAATTAAATATATTTCTAACAATGCATTAACAATACTGTACAAAATCAAGACTAATTCATATTAATCACATCTTATACCAGCGGTATTTCACCAAAAATCAAAGATAAGAGAAAAATTCCAAAAACTGAAAACAGATTTGTGTTTTTTCTTCTTTCCTCTCCCATTAATCATCTCACGACCCCTCAGATTTATCTGCTGACCCTTTGGAGGGGCCCGACCCCTAGGTTGGGAACCACTGGACTAAACTAGCTAACTGTATATAAAGTAGTGTAAACTAGCTCCACCTCCAGCAGCTACAACAGTAACATGCTGCTCTAACACTGATGCTTCACTATTAATAATCTAATGATGTCATATATAATAATATATCAGTCAGAGGGACCAAACCACTACTTTTACTGCAATACTTTAACTACATCAAGCTCATAATACTTATGTACTTTTACTGCAATACTTTAACTACATCAAGCTCATAATACTTATGTACTTTTACTGTAGTAGTATTCAGTTTCTGCATTTTACTCATGCTTATATTCTTGTTTTTATTTTTCTTATGTTACCTTTATTCCCATATTTATGCCATGAATTTTTTTTATTTTGTCTTTCACTGTAAAGCACATTGAGCTTACTTGTAATGTAATGTGCTTTATAAATAAAAACTGTTGTATTTTATAGTGTCTCTGAGGAAAACTGAAGGAACGACTGTTTTTGTTTCTCTCCGGACAGTATTAGCGGCTGTACCTGTAACCCGGAACAGCACCGTCTGCGGGTGAAGGTGCGGAGCTGCTCTGCATAAAAACACACCTTTAAAACCCCGAATTAAACCATGTTTTACTGGATGAAGAGGAACGCAGGTAACTCCGAGACCCTCGACAGCCTCGGTAACATGTCTAAAGCGGAGATACTGAGAGGAATCATCTCCGAGAAACTGACCACAGCCGCGCAGGAAATCTTAGCGGTTGTTGAGAGAACCGTAGCCGGGTACGAGGAGGAGGCTTCGGGCTTCAGACGGGAGATCGACCGGCAGAGGAGACAGCTGGAGGTTCTCCTGCAGCCTCAGGTCAAACTGGAGAGAAGAGGTCAGTGTCAAAATTAATTAACATTAAGTCACAAACATTCTGTTTGTATTTTAAGTTGCAGGTTGTTGAACCTCGTTTAAGAAAACGTCAATTTAAAGTTTATTCGCTCGCTGACAAACCTGCAGACATCTGAGAACATAAAGTAAACACTTCCACACATGTTCATGATGTTATTTCACTTCGGCATGACTCCACATGCCAAAAAATATACCGTGTTTTGTAAATTCTGTGTTTACTGTCAGCTTCATAATAACTTTTGCAGGACTTTAACTGCAGTTATCGAATTTTCTCGCGTGATTTGTGTCAATCTCATCAATTTACCGAAATCCTACGTGAAATATTTATGTTTTTTCTTTATTTTGGTTAAAAAATGCGAAGCCCGGATCCCGGATCTAGACGACGATGTGGTTGTTGTGACTGAGGAAGATGATGATGATGATGAAGAGGAGAAGCACAAACAGCAACCAGGTACAGTATGTCATCACAGTTCTCTCTTTAAATGTGTTATAAAAATTAGAAAAATATGATATTATTATTAATAGATATATAACATTTATAATGTTAATAAGGTTTACCACGCAGGATTTTCCTCAGACAACATTAATGTCTCTCAGTCATCACTTATGATCCACTAGAAGTGTGTGTCTGTATTTATTTGCAGAGAATCTGCTCTCTGCCTGTATTTTCTTATTATTTTGCCGTGTTCGGACGTTTCTGGGCGTCGACCTTTGGCCGGTGGGTGTGTCGCCTCTAGCCAATAACAGCACAGGGTGTGAGGTCGGGACTCGTAGCCTAGCAACCAGATTACTGCTCTCTGTCTCTGTGTCATGGATGTGGGCGGAGCTGAGCTACACAGAGCAGAGAGGCCACGGCGGACATGATGAAGCTCGCTCGACCACTGTTGCTCTCTCTCTGGAGCCGGGGACAAATCTTACATAGTGTACCTTTAATTAGTAATTAGGATTATTCAAAATAAAACAAAGATACAGAGATAACCCTTTTTTGTTCTTGTTTGTTTTTTTTCATTTCTTATTCTAACAACAGCAATGATACTTATTTATTGAGTTTTAGGTTAAAAACATTTTGTCGTATTTTCTGACGTTTTTATATTTAGCTTTTTTAAATTTAATAAATGTGTAGCTGTACTTTTTAAAAAGTTTTTTAAATATTTAGAAATATGAGAAAAATTAAATGAACAAATATTATGAACAAAAATGAAGAAACATACTAAGACATTGAGATATTAATGCAGAGCTGAAATTATTAATTATTAGTCAATTTATCAATAAGTTGATTAGTTTTCTCTTATTTTTTTAACAAAAAGAAATAAAATATTTTCTGGTCTTTATATGATAATAAACTAAATGTATCTGCCAGTTTTCACTTTATAGACTAAACTGATGAATAGAGATAATAAATCTGTTTTAATCTGAAGACATAATGAATCAGTTTCACTTCATTCTACCAGTAAATCTTCTTGACTCTGAGTTTTGTTTACTGGAGTTAATCATGACCTCTGATTGAAGGATATTAAAATGAACCGTTTTATCAAATTATGACAAAAAAAGGCCAAATTCAGCCGTCGTACATCCAAAAATAAACTCTCAGCGCTCAACAGAACGTGATTTGTTTGTGTGCAGGTGTGCAGGACGACACGGGGAGTCTGGGCCTGATGTGGTATGATGATGATGATGATGATGAAGAGGAGGGTGAGGACGAAGAGGAGCGGCTGTCTGTACGACCGGCGACGAGCTCCAGACAGAGACGAGAAGACCTGAAGGACCCGGATTATCAGATACCATCAAGGTTACAAATCACACGACAGCATGTTTTAACAGCAACTACCGATCGTTTTCATTATTGATTAATTGATTTCTTGTTTGGTACAGAAAATGTTTTCTTGTTTTGTCCATAATCCAAAGATCTTCAGTAACTGTCAGAGAGACTAAAGAAACCAGAAAATATTCACATTTAAGGAGCTGAATCAGAGAATTTAGACTCAAAGCAACTAATCGATTGTCAAAATAGTTGATGATTAATCTTCTGTCTCACTATATGTAACATAAAGAGACATTTCCAGCTCTATATTTATATTCTGGGGCTCTACTGGAATATCTTAACATGATTTCCAGTTAAAAACTCCTCATGTATCTTCTACTGGTCCTTTATGCAGCTCTGATGTGTTGTTGATGGATCCTCACTTCAACCAGTCAGAAGCTCAGAACTGCTCTGTTATTTGTTATGAACCTGCTGCTCGTCTTCGTCTTTCAGGTCTTTTTCTCCCAGAGTTCGGTCTGAAAGGAGGAAACCCGGCAGACCTCGGATCAGTGAACCGCAGAACCGCGTAGACCTCAGGATCCGCATCCTGGAGGACTCACAGACTGATGTGCTCTCCAAAAGAGGTACGAGTCAAGAACCCTACTGCACCGTCCTCTAACAGAACATCACGACAACTGAAGCTCAGAATGATGTTTGGAAGTTGATTCTTTTCATTTCTTGACAAAACATTTGGTCTGTAAGAGAAACCCTCCACCGTTTCCTGGAACCTGCAGATTGCTTGTCTTTATATGTCGAAGAAAAACCACAAATCCTCAGATTTAAGAAGCTGGAACCAGAAAATTTTGAGTACTTTTGCTTGAAAAATGACTGAAACGATGAATCTGTTATCAGAATAATGTTTTGTTGCAGCTCTGAACACGTTAACTCACATGTTTCACATCTGTATCTCAAAAAGATTGTTATGAAACTGATGCTGCGACTGAGATTCATGTTTTTCATTTAACGGACATATTCGATGAAGTCGTTTGTGTGTCAGTGTTTCAGAAATATCCGCTGCAGGAGCTGCGGTGTCCTCTGGGCCTGCAGGAGTCAGACTTCCTGGACCTGCTGAGGTCCACCTTCCCTCAGCTGGCTGCTCATCAACCGTTTGACGTCTTCACGTGTGACCGAACCAAGCGGCTGCAGCCTCTGACGGTAAAGACGTTGACGCCGGAGGAGATCGACAGAACCATCAGGTCGATCGGAGCAGGAACCTCAGCGCTCTACATCCGACTGAAGGTACCAGACTGGAGTTGAGATGGTTTACATGTGTGGTCGTCAAGTTTTATTTGTATTAGTGCTGCAACAATTAGTCAATTAATCGCAACTACTTAAAAGCTATACTACTATACTACCTAATAGACAATATATAGACTCATACAACAAGTATGTGAAGTGTGTGTCTGTATTATCTTATTATTTTACTGTGTTCGGACGTTTCTGGGCGTCGACCTTTGGCCAGCTGGTGTGTCGCCTCCAGCCAATAACAGCTCAGGGTGTGAGGTTGGGACTCGTAGCCTAGCAACCAGGGTGAACCAGAGAGGATGAAGCTCTAAATCTGGCGATGGAGCACCTCCCTGCAGGGTTGTGAGGGGGTGTGAGCGTGTTTATTTGTGCTTTTACAACGTAACAGCTGTAAAGTTATCATAAAATAACATTTTGTTCTCAACCACTGCTGCTCTCTGGTCAAGTTGGGGGGAGGGGCCATCTTTGAATGCTGTGTTAACACCAACTGACAAATCCTGCGTAGTACAGAACCAAACACAAAGGTCCTGTTTACACCTGGTATTAACATGTGTCTACACACGCGTCCTGATCGGATCTCACTTCCCCGCTCTATATGCAAATAAACACGGATATCATTTTCATTTTCAAAGACCAAATTCGTTTGTTATTCGTCCAAAGCTGTGAGAGAGAGAGAGTGTTATCAGACAAGTTGAACAGTTTTGGACGGAGGGTCGTGTGTCTAGTCTGCCGGAAAATGGAGGACGTCAGTTGAGTAGGCGTCCTTCAATGTTGTCCAGACCACCTCCGAATGTGATCTGAGTGATCGGATCTCAATCCGTCCTCAATGTGTCTTGGGTGTGTTTACACCTGTATTTAGAGCTGTCCACTGAGACAGATGTTAATACCAGGTGTAAACAGAGCCTCTGTTTGTTTACAATAACAGTTTAATGGTGAGGAGCACAAATAAATATCAGTTTAAGCAAGTAAAGAAGTAAACAAAGTATAAACAGTAAAGATAATTAAAAGTAAGCATGAGTAATTATAAATGAGTAAAGTGGTTTCCCACTATGACAAAGTCAGTCACCAGTTAGTCCAACTGTTGATGGGATGTCGCTGTTGGTTGGATTTGGTTTATTAAAGCAGCACAGAAACATCAGACTGCTGTGTTAAACTACTTAAACGTAATATTTAAAGAGATTCTTATCAGTCTATTGAAACAAAAGAGGTTTAAAACTCCTCGTGAACCACGATCATGAACTGAACTCTTCTTCCTCCTGATCACAACAGTTGTAACTGAGTCTATCGAAGCGTTTTGAAGCAGTTTTGTAAAAAAAAATCTGTTTTTGTTTTGTGGAAACAAACTTTTCCAGACGGGATCGGATCCTCAGAGCAGCAGCAGCAGCTCAGACCTTCATCATCCTCCGCAGAGAGAAGACGACGCCACAGACTCTCCGTCCAGCTCCATGACGACCAATCAGAGCAACACGTACACCAGGTGATTACATCACATCTGATCTCTGATAAGTCAATAAATATGAAATATCATCTCACAGAAATAATATTTTACGGTTAAAAGAATCATCTCGTCAGCGTCTCAGGTGGAAACTTTTCCTAAACTACCTCGAACCGAGTCTGACATTCCTGTGCTGACATCTCATATATACATTCAGTGAGCACTTTATTAGGAACACCTGTGTAGTCCAACACAACAGCTCTACTTTAACGAAGCTTCTACATTTCCAGTTTGTGTTGTTATACTGCAGTGCATCAGTCTAGTTTATAAGTCTTCTACCAATCATCTCTTTGTCTCCAGAGATCTGTCTGAGAGGAGGCGGCGCGGCAGACCTCGGCTGGGTGAAGAACCGAGTCACCACTACGTCAGAGTCTGCATGCTGGAAGATTCCCAGTCACAAGTCCTCTCAAAGAACGGTGAATGTCAAAGACGTCGCTCTGAACGGACTGTTCCTGTAAATATGTGTGAATATGTGTGAATTTATTCTCTCTGGTTTCAGTGTTACTAAAATCCCCGGTGCAGGACCTGAAGTGTCCTCGAGGTCTTCAGGAGGCGGACTTCCTGGTCCTGCTGAGGTCTGCCTTCCCTCAGCTGGCCGGAGACGACAAACCTTTTAACGTCTTCAAGTCGGACAGGAGCCGGAGGCTGCAGAGACTCCGAGTGAAGACGCTGACGCCGGAGGAGATCTACAGAGCCATGAAGTCCACCGGCGTGGAGAAGACCGTCCTCTACATCAGACTGAAGGTAAATACTGCAGTAGAAGAAGAACTCAGTAAAAACATGTTGACAGGAAGTCAAACGTGAGGATTCTTACATCTTAGACCGGATCAAGAGTTTAAATTTCAGCCTTTTGTGTAAGAAGTTTTACTTATACACAGACAGGAGAGGAAGAGGAGGAGGAGGAGGAAGAGCTTCACCTCTCACAGAGAAACGATGACGCCGCCAATGAGTCTCCAAAAAGTGATGAAGCCAACCTCCATTCAAGGTCATTTTAAAAAGAAACCGACTTTAAAATGTGGTTATTTTAAGCCACAGTGAGGATAATAATTCTAAAACTCTTGTCTTTGATTTGCAGCCCTGTTCAACCTCCAGAAGGCAGCAGCTCCACATCACAACCACAACAACAAGACATGAAGACAGAGGAAGCTGATGATGAAGCAGACGTCAGCGACGACGACAAAGACGGAGACGAGGACGACTGGAAGCCGGATCCTGAGCTGCAGTCGCTGAAGACGAGGAAGCGGCGGGCTAAGAGGTGCGGCATGGAGGGGAAGCTGGCTGAGAAGAGTAAAACGCCGTGTAAGGTGTGCGGCGTCTGGTACCGGCTGCTGGGCAGCTTGATCAAACACGCCTGGAAGCACACGGACGAACCGCAGTGTGTGTGCGGCGTGTGCGGCGAGCAGTTTGAGTCTGTGGACGAGCTGAAACGACACCTTCAAACTTACCAGAAAACTCACGAGTGCTCGTACTGCGGCAAGTCTTTCTTCACCGTCACGGGGCTGAACTGTCACACCACCCTGCACACGGGGAACCGGCCCTTCAAATGCGACGTTTGCCACAAAACCTTCGCCCACTTGTCCAGCCTGAACATCCACCGCTGGGTCCACGTAGAGGACAAACCGCACAAGTGTGACGTCTGCCTGAAAGCGTTCGGTTTAAAGGCTCAGCTCAAAGCTCACATGAAGGTCCACACGGGCAGAGACAAGTACCACTGCCACGTCTGCGGGAAGTGCGTCTACGACGTGCGATCGCTGACCCGCCACAAGGCCACGCACTCCGGGGAGAGGCGTTACGGCTGCGAGGTTTGCGGGAAACGATTCAAACTCGCCGACACGTTAAAGTCGCACGCGAAGATCCACACGGTGCGAGACCGGCCGTACCTGTGCCACATCTGCTGCAAGACCTTCCTGTCCAACTGCGGCCTGACGGCTCACATGAGGACTCACAGCGACGAGCGGCCGTTCGTCTGCATCATGTGTAGCAAAGGCTTCTTATCCAACGGCGAGCTGAAGGTGCACATGCGCGTGCACACCGGCGAGGCGCCGTACGGCTGCTCCGAGTGCGGCCGCTTCTTCAAACGGAAGACTCACCTGAACAACCACGTCCGCACACATCTGGGCATCAAACTGTTCGTCTGCAGCGTTTGCGGGAAAGCGTGTTCGAGACAAGAACACCTGACGGTTCACATGAGGACGCACAACGGAGAGAGACCGTACAAATGTTCTCTGTGCGACAAAGCCTTCACTCAGAGTCACTGTCTGAAAACACACATGAAGAGTCACCAGAGGGAAGAAAACCTCTTCCTCAGCGAGTCCACGTCCTGAATAACCATCAAACAAAACGGTACATAAACATTTATCACACAGCTGCAACAATCAGCAACTAGTTTAATAATCAAAGAATCACTTTAGTCGTTTCTTAAAGCAAAAAAAGGTCAAAAATGTGCTTTAAATGTGACGATTTTATGTTTTCCTTTGTCTTGTGTGACAGTAAACTGACAAAACAAGACGTTTGAAGACGTTAACTTGAGCTGTCGGGAATCATAACGAGCATTTTTCACTATTTTCTTACATTTTAAAGACAAAACAATGAATCAATAATGAAAATAATTGTCAGTCGCAGCCCTGATTTATTAATAAATAGTTTCTATAACATAATAATGTCATTAGAAGCAGATTAAAGGGTATTTAAACATCGTTCACATCAGCATCCAAATTATAAAGGATTTAATTGGAAATATATCAAACTTAAAATAAAGAGAAAAACAAACATGGACGCCTCACGTCCAAACATGTTTTTATGTTCGAGGTCATTAAAGCAAGTTTAATGGACGTAGTCAAACTACATTTACTGAAGTATTATTTTCTGTTACTTTATACTTCGACTGTTACACTCGGTTACATCAACACTCCAGGAAATAAACATTTAAATTGTTTATAACACATAATGTAGTTATAAGCTGATGTATTTGTGTTTATTCATGTATATCTGATGTTACAGCTGTTTTATTATGATGTCATTCATCATCTGTTCATACAGCAGCCTCTAATGAACAAATACATCTGCTTATAACTGCATTATAGTGTGTAATAAACATTTATTAACTGATTATAAACTGATTATTAATGATAATTAGGGGACTTAAAGCAAAACTTTAATTTTTATTTGGACATTTAGACATCTGCTGGTGTTTAAACAATATTTAACAAACTTTGGCGTCATTTTTTAAATGTAAAAAAAAATGTTTTTGTAGAAAAACGTGTAAATTATTGAAAAATACGTTGTTTTTGGTGCTGAAAGTCAGGTGTCAAATGACACTCAGCTCTACATTTGGATCAAAAAAGAAACAAAAATTAAAAGCAAATGAATTGATTAGTCAATTTATGTAAAATAATCACCAACTATTTTGATAATTGATAAATAGTTTAATGCCCCAGAGTTGTTGCTATTGTCAGTCTTATGTGACGTTAAGTTTCAGACTGTTTTTGGCAGTTTAATGACGTCACTGTTGGAGTTTTATAGACTAAACGATAATAAATATAATCGTTAATTGCAGCCCTGACTGACAGGAAGTAAATCAATCATTTTAAGTTGCTGATATTTGCAGGTTCCAGTTTTATATGATTGTAAATGAAACATATTCTGGTTCAGGACTCGGTTGGGAAATCTTGACTTTTTATACAGTAAAACGGTGAAAAAAACCAATAAAAAATAATCTTCAGTTGCAGCCTTAAAATAAAGTTTATTAGTGTGATATAAGCATGTGGAAAAACAACATACAAACACACCATAAACTACGATTACGATACAGTAAGTTGTTGAATTCATTTGTGTGTGTTAGTTTAAATATAATAAACACCACTTAAAAATGAACAAAAACAGCAAAAATTTAAATAAAATACGTCATTTTTGAAGCTTCTGAAGATCTTCATCTTTCAGGTTACAGTGTTTTTTTTTGGTTTCTGTTATAAACTACAGATGATGGTAGTTCAGCTGTGTAATTACGGCGTCCATCGGTTACATAGAGTTGTGTTTGTGTTTCATGTTGTATTTACTGCTGACGGATTATGTAACGTTCACTCAAATATCCAGAAACTGTTTTTGTCTCGACTGTAGAAGTTGTTCATGAAGAAGAAATCTCAAACTGTACAGTAAAAAAAAAACTTTTTATATTTTACTTCCTGCAGTGCTGCTTCTGTTGAATGTTTTCATTCCACTGTAGCTGATGTTGCATTCAAGGCAGGTGGGAAATTCCCAATTAGCCTTAAACTGTGTAATTGCATTTTTTTTTTTTAAGCTCCGTCCTCATTTATTTTTTAAATGTTTTTGGTACGTTGATGGACGGAAACACTCATAAGTCCCACGTGATCCTGAATGCAGCATTTGGTGCCTTAAAGTGCATGTTTCTCTCTGAACTGATGTTACAAAACTACAAACTACAAATATCCTGGTTTTCCATTTTTACTTGTGCAGCGTATTAAAAGAGAAAACTGCTTTCATTCTGTACTTCAGTGTAAAAATAATAAAAAGTGCTTGTCTGCTTTGACATGTGTGACCAAACTAATAAACGACATTCTGAGAATTTTTTTTTCAAAAATGTCATTTTGTGGAGGAAACCAGAGCGAGAAAAACTATTCCTACATTTATAAAGTTTATAAGAAAGTACAGTGCTTATAAAAAAAAGTGTTCAGTATGTTGTTTTTTTACCGTATTGACACAGAAAGATGTTGTCAGTCGTGTGTCGGTGGTTTTCTGACACCTCCAGCTCTCTTTACTTTACAGTTCGTACAGTCTGGTTGTTGGCGTGTGGCGTTCAGGGCAGCTCCAGCATGTCGTGTTCGCTCAGGATTCGCTGAGTTCGCGTGTGAACCAGCGTCAGATGATGGATGATGACCCGCAGGACGGGCGCCGCCTCCCGCGTGCTCTTTACGCACACCAGCTGCAGGAAGTACTTCCTCTCCGGGAGGGCGAGGAAGACGAGCTCGGCGGCCTGACGGAGTACCCAGGGGTGGTGGGGGGCCAACGCCACCTTGTAGGCGTCCCTGAGGGAAGACGGAGACAGACTGAAGGTTTCGTCTAGGAGTCATGTGAAATGGATGAAATATATCTTGTGCTGCATTTAAAGACGCAGGAGAAATTAATATTTAGTGTCTCTAAATGAACGAATCGTGACGATATTGAGACCGAACTGAAAACATTAGCAGCGAAAAATATCAACCTTCAGATTTAGTTACAAAAAGATGAAAAATGGAAACAAATGTTTAAAAAGATGAGGAAGGTTATCGACCCCAGAGGTTATTTACAAATGTTCAAGAAGACTAAACTCTCTTAGTCTTTGAATACACTCAGTGATAAATAGGTTTATAGAGGAAGTTTCCAAAAGATTATTGCATTTAAAAGCAGAACAATTGGATTTAATGAACAGCAGAAACAGTTTTGTGAGAGTCACTGTGAAATAAACATGTAACGCTAAAACATCCACTTTACCTCCAAATTATATATATTTTAGTTTAAAATACAAAATGTGCAATAACTGTTGCTGTTAAATATATATTTGAGCAGTCAGTATATACTGTGTGTATATAAAGTAAGTTATCACTTTCTTACCCATTCAATATTTATTCCAGCGACTCTTTCACACTTTTGCACTTTTTGTATCCTGTTTACAGTAAACGGAAACGATTTCACCTGTATATAAACATTGTGTGTTGTTGTCCACTTGTTTCTACATGTATGTATCTATTTTTTCATCCATTTTGCTTTTACATAACTGATGTTTATCACTTGTTGTCCTTGTGTATCTCTGAACATTGTTGTGTGTAAGCACATTGAGTCAAATTCCTTAAAAGCGTAAAACATATTTGGCCAATAAATCTCTTTTTTTATATAATGTCTCTTCCCAGGCTCTGCAGTAAAATCACTATTTATTGTTTTGTTTTTGCACCAATAAAATATAATAATAAAATAATCATTTACATCAACAGAAAGGTCAAACTAAACTGATCTTTATCTCCACAGATTGATCACAGTTCATTTAGCAGAACTTGTTACTCAGTTTGTTTTTGTAACGACAGTGACGTCACTCCTTGAACACACCTTGAAGGTCATGTCTTACCTGCTCAGCTCTCCGGGTGTTTTGAAGCGTCCGTCTGCGTCCGGTCCTTCAGCCAAACCCTCCAACATCAGCTTGAGCCACAGGAGCGATCGATGCAGCCGAAGCAGTGTCCGGCAGCCTGAATCTGTGCGGCGGGAAAAGTCCACCATGCCTGCTTTTAGCTCCGCCTCCACCATGGAGCGAACTGAACGGTACATCTGCAGAGAAAAAAAAACATCTGTTTACTCACCTGGATATTAGTTTAGTTCATATCATCCAATCGTGTTTTTTGCCACAGTGCGTCTCACCCCGTTTTTCAGTCCAAATGATGCTGGAGTTTGTAGTCCTGAGAGGTCAGACGGACCACGTTTCCCATGAGCCTCTCTGCTGTGTTTGAGTGACAGCTCTCGTATCACTACAACTTTTTCTTTCACCTTCTGAGAGAAGAAACTGACCATCGTCCCGAGAGACTCCATGAAGCTGTGGAGAAGAGACGAATGAGATTCATCGTCCATCTTGTGAGGACAAAGTTTAAGATCTTAATACTGAGAGAATTTTTAATGGTTGTCTCTTCTTCAAAGGTTTGGACAGTTAGATATTAATGAAGCTAATACAAAGTCATCATCAAATCAGTTTAAGGTTGAGTGTGTGAATTTCAGATTCTTACACAGAAGGTATTTTATATTTACTTTGTTGTGTGAGAAATACAACAGTCAGACCTTCCAGGTTGTGCAGAAGTGGAAAAACATTCAAAATCATTGATCAATCAAGATTATTAAGGTTTCTGCAAGAGAACAACATGCTTGTATTGTCTCCAAATAAAATATTGGATGCCAGTTTCCAAAAACATCAGGCAGATCATTTATATAAATTAAGAACAACAACGGCCCTAAATTTGAGCCCTGTGGAACACCACATTTAAGCAAGATTTAAAGGACGCGTTCACAATATTTCCAGTGTGTCTTAAACCAGCAGTCAGGTGTTCATATGAACAGTAAAGAGGTTTTCCTCGCTGTAATCATTCCTCCTGTTCATACTGGATACTAAAAGATCCTTCAAATGTGCTTTCAATGTAAGTGATGGAGGCCAGAAACAGTCCTTGTTTTGTGCAAAAATGCATTTAAAAGTCTGTGTGAAGCTTCTATTCAGCTTCAGCAGTCTGAGTTAGTCATGTCAAGTGGATATCTGACACATTTACAGTCTTTTTAGCATCAAATTCCCTCTTTGTGTTTCCTCGGACAGTGTTTCCCTGTTGAGCTGCAGGTGGAAGTATAGTAACAAAAAGAGGAACTTTGGCACTAAAAAGACTGTAACGTTGAAAGATATCTACTTGATTTGACTCATTTGGACGCTGAAGCTTCATATTAGCTTCAGATAAACTTTTAAATACATTTTTACACAGAAGGAGGACTGTGGATTTTGTCCCCCATCACTTCCATTGTAAGTGCATTATGAAGGGATCTTCTAACGGTCAGTATGAACAGGAGGAATGATTACAGCAAGAAAAAGAGCTTTAATGTTCATTTGGGCCCCTGACTGTTGTTAAAGACACACTTGAAAAATTGAGAATCTTTAATCTGATGTCAGTTTGACATGTCATCAGTCTTCTTCAGTGGGACTGAAAACATTTATACATAAATAAATAAAAATCCAGCCTGGAAAATTTAGGAATGTTGCCTTCTTCACAACATATATTTAGACAAGGATGGTAAATTGAAAAAATTAACCCACAGACCATCGCAGGGTTAACAAAAGAGGTGAGTCCATGAATAAACTGACTGACCCACTGTCAACTGACTTATAGGTCAATTAACTTGTTTATCGAGGCCTTATATAAATATTTTGGAAAGTCATACTTTTGAATTATTTGGAAATTGTGCACTGCTGTGTTGTTTTTTCCCTTTAGGACGGCAGATGTGTTAATGTACATGTTAAAACTTAACTAAACACATTTAAAAAAAAAAGTTATGTGTGTTTATACTTGATGAGCTCATCCCAGCTCTGGAGATACGGCTCCATCAGAATGTCGTTGTCGTCTGACATGCTGGACTTTAAATGAAGCAGCAGACGCCAGGCCTGAAACGATTGGCCAGGACACTCCTGGATGAGGGGTGGGGCTCTGTCAGGCTCCGCCCACTTGGCAGGAGCCAATGGAGGCTCAGGCTGAAAGCGAAAAAACAAACAAACAAAAAAATGTGTTACTGGAAATATGTTTTGTTTTGTTTTGAAACCATAACATAATTGTGTGTGTGTGTGTGTGTGTGTGTGTGTGTGTGTGTGTGTGCGTGTGTGTTCTTGTATGTGTATCTATGTGAGGACCATAGACTTAAACCATAAAAGTGAGGACATTTTGCCCGTTCCTCATTTCTTCAAAGTGGTTTTGTAGCTAGTAGCTACAAATGTGTGTGTGTGTATGTATGTGTGTTAGTCTTACTGTTTGGTGGTTAAAACTCAAACATGGCTGCCAGGCGGTGCCACAGTCTCTGGCACCCTGAGCTGCCGAGAAACAGAAACAAAACTCTGGGTAACCAAAAAATACACAAAACGTGTTTCTGTTTTCATTAATGCAGCTATTATTGGTTGTTTAGTTGACATCCAGAACTTTGGCTGGTGACCATTAGCATATGTTGTGGTTTTAAGTCATGCTAGCAGCACGGCCGGTCCATCCACCACTTTGGTTTAGAAATGTCTCAACTAATATTTGATAGAATGGCATCAAAGTTTCCTCTTATCCAGTTAAAATATCTCTACATCCACCTCATAGATTGACAAAACATTTTGTACAGACATTTATGCTTCCTGAACGATGAATCCTAATGACTTTGGTGATCCCGACTTTTCCTTTAGCGCCACCAGCCAGTTCACACTTTTGGTTTTGAAATATTTTGAAAACTATTGGATGGATTGCCATGAAATTAGGTAAAAACAGTAATGTTGCCCACAGGCTGAATAGGAAAACCTGCGCCATCATCTGGTCCAAATTTAATTTTGTCCAATACTGTGGTTTATAACCAAATACCTGCAAAACTCATGACATTCCCATCAGCCTCAGCTCTTTGTGTTTAGCGCTAATAAGCAAATGTTAGCATGCTAAAATGGTGAACAGGGTAAACATGATACCTGCTTACTATTGTCTACCTTTTTAGTTATTTTACTCATTTTCTGATATTTATATTTGGCTTGTTTTTCTTTTTCTTGTTTCATTGAGTTTGTTTTATTGTTGTTGTCATGTGGACCCCAGGAAGACTAGCGACCACTTTGTGGAAGCTAATTGAGATCCAAATAAAGAATAAATTAGCATCTTAGCATTGTCATTAATGTTAGCATTTAGCTCAAAGCACTGCTGTATACAGACTTTTTTATTTGTTTGTTTACAGTTTGTCATGGTCAGGGTCAGATTACAAACCAAGCAACAAATTTACATAATGCATATTTGTGAATAAATGCGTGTTTAAACAAATTAACACAAACAAGGGGTCAATAGACCCTGTAGTGGATTAATCCAGCCATGGTCACAGCAACCATTAGACTACTACTATTATTATTGCTATAATGTTTGTTACCATTTCTTACTCCCATTGTTGCCTGGAAAACATGGTATCGTCTCCAATCTGCTTCCCTCAGAAAGCCACTACAGGGCCCATCATGTGAAAATTTCCCATCTGGCAGAATGACTATATACTTCATAACATAAACCCAGTTGGGTTGACATGAATGATTATTTTCATTATCGATTAATCTATTAGTTGTTTGGGCCATAAAATGGAGAAAAATGTCAATCACTCTTTTCCAAAGCCCAAGATGACGTCGTCAAATATCTGGTTTTGTCCACAACAAAGATATTCAGTTTACTGACATAGAGGACTAAAGAAACCAGAAAATATTCACATTTAAGCTGGAATCAGGGAGTTTGGAAATCTTTTTCTTACAAAATGACTCCAAACACTGAATCGATTATCAAAATAGTTGGCCATTAATTCAATAGCTGGCAACTAATCGATTAATCAACCAATCGTCGCAGCTCTAAAACTCAGATTAACTTCATGATAACAGGGCAAGAGGTGGAGCCAACATGGCCGACCAGTTTCAGTGACACTCACGTAGCCAGAAGGAGCTGATGAAGAGGAGCAGAGCCAACATGGCCGACAGCAGCAGGTAGCGAAGCAGCATCGTCCGTCTGAGGAAAACCATGGTGACCACAACACACACACACACACACACACACACACACACACACACACACTTTCTAAATCCTAATACACATAAATACTAGTTAAAACACACACACTGTTTACAAGCTGTCACTTATCGTCACATGCTGCTACAGGGCGTACAATCACACTCATCGGAGGACAAACTTTGCACTTGACCTTCGTCCAGACGCTTATCTCAGTTTGTTTTATCACTCACATCACACACACACACACACACACACACACACACACAAGTTTGCACAGCTATCCTTGTTGGGACATTGCATTGACTTCCATTCATTGTAGACAAACTAACCGTCACCCTGACCTAACCTCAATTCACACCTTACCCCTAACCTTAATC
This sequence comes from Thunnus maccoyii, assembly GCF_910596095.1. Classification (NCBI taxonomy): domain Eukaryota; kingdom Metazoa; phylum Chordata; class Actinopteri; order Scombriformes; family Scombridae; genus Thunnus; species Thunnus maccoyii. Next base: position 25,057,338 of record NC_056554.1, read on the forward strand.
AGGACCTCAGAAATGTCGTTTTGCCTCATTAGGACCGGGCTTTGGTCCCCATGAGGACTACTGGTCCCGACAAGGTCCCAGTTAAGGTCCCCATGAGGTAACAAAAACACGCGCACACACACACACACACACTGAGTAAACCTCGTAGTATGATGTGACGTCTCTGATGTCATTTGACGTTTCTGACTTCCTGGAGTTGAAGTTTGAGTTTTATACTGATCAACAGAGCTCGGAAATCCTAATTTGGGAAAAAGGGAAGACTGGATCTGAGCTTCTGTTGTGTTCATGTCATATCTGAGTTACTGTTATAGAAAGGTTCCAACTTGTAAATATTGTTCACATCAACGTTCAAATGAAAGCTGCATTATATCAGATTTCATGCTTAACAAAGAGCCTGAAAACCAAACAAACATGGACGCCTCATGTCACAAAGTTTTTTGTTCAAGGTAATTCAACTTAAATTTAATGTAGTATATGTAATGTAGTGTTATATTCAGTGATGGAAGTACATTTACCCTAGTGCTTGTATTTCAATTTAGTATTTCTATTTTATACTATTTTATAATTGGACTCTAGCTATTAAAAATCTGGCTTTTACATCATAGAACTGTGGTTACATCTGTAACTTTCTGTTAAGTTTTTATAATCAGCATATGAACAGTAAATAAATGATTTTTAACAGTATAATGTAGTTATAAGCAGATATAAGGACATAGTTAAGTATTTATTAATGTACAGTATTTGTCAGATATTATAACTTCTCCTATGAAGACATATTTTATATTATTACAGCTGTGTTTTGCCCACTGGAGGAGTTCTTTTTCTTGTTTCATTGAGTTTGTTTTATTGTTGTTGTTGTCATGTGGACCCCAGGAAGACTAGCGACCACTTTGTGGAAGCTAATTGAGATCCAAATAAAGAATAAATTAGCATCTTAGCATTGTCACTAATGTTAGCATTTAGCTCAAAGCACTGCTGTATACAGACTTTTTTATTTGTTTGTTTACAGTTTGTCATGGTCAGGGTCAGATTACAAACCAAGCAACAAATTTACATAATGCATATTTGTGAATAAATGCGTGTTTAAACAAATTAACACAAACAAGGGGTCAATAGACCCTGTAGTGGATTAATCCAGCCATGGTCACAGCAACCATTAGACTACTACTATTATTATTACTATAATGTTTGTTACCATTTCTTACTCCCATTGTTGCCTGGAAAACATCGTATCATCTCCAATCTGCTTCCCTCAGAAAGCCACTACGGGGCCCATCATGTGAAAATTTCCCATCTGGCAGAATGACTATATACTTCATAACATAAACCCAGTTGGGTTGACATGAATGATTATTTTCATTATTGATTAATCTATTAGTTGTTTGGGCCATAAAATGGAGAAAAATGTCAATCACTCTTTTCCAAAGCCCAAGATGACGTCGTCAAATATCTGGTTTTGTCCACAACAAAGATATTCAGTTTACTGACATAGAGGACTAAAGAAACCAGAAAATATTCACATTTAAGCTGGAATCAGGGAGTTTGGAAATCTTTTTCTTACAAAATGACTCCAAACACTGAATCGATTATCAAAATAGTTGGCCATTAATTCAATAGCTGGCAACTAATCGATTAATCAACCAATCGTCGCAGCTCTAAAACTCAGATTAACTTCATGATAACAGGGCAAGAGGTGGAGCCAACATGGCCGACCAGTTTGGGAAAAAGGGAAGACTGGATCTGAGCTTCTGTTGTGTTCATGTCATATCTGAGTTACTGTTATAGAAAGGTTCCAACTTGTAAATATTGTTCACATCAACGTTCAAATGAAAGCTGCATTATATCAGATTTCATGCTTAACAAAGAGCCTGAAAACCAAACAAACATGGACGCCTCATGTCACAAAGTTTTTTGTTCAAGGTAATTCAACTTAAATTTAATGTAGTATATGTAATGTAGTGTTATATTCAGTGATGGAAGTACATTTACCCTAGTGCTTGTATTTCAATTTAGTATTTCTATTTTATACTATTTTATAATTGTACTTTAGCTATTAAAAATCTGGCTTTTACATCATAGAACTGTGGTTACATCTGTAACTTTCTGTTAAGTTTTTATAATCAGCATATGAACAGTAAATAAATGATTTATAACAGTATAATGTAGTTATAAGCAGATATAAGGACATAGTTAAGTATTTATTAATGTACAGTATTTGTCAGATATTATAACTTCTCCTATGAAGACATATTTTATATTATTACAGCTGTGTTTTGCCCACTGGAGGAGTTATAGTTGACAAATACATTAATAAACACTTTTATAAACGTGTAGCTGACCACAAGATTATATATATTATTTGTCAGAAACCATTTATTAACTGTTTATATACTGATTTATAATCATAAAATGGGGGATTTCAAAAGAGAATGTGTGACCAACAGTAGAAGACTGACTGAAGGATTATAACTTTAATACAATGATTAGCCAGACACAACATTTTATCTCCTCTAATTAACATTAACATTAACCAATATGATGGTTACATTATCCAGGAGAGTCCTGAGTCTATGTTCAGCAACATTGAGGAGATTGAAGCTCTGAAAACTTTATTTCTGGAAGAACGGCGCCCTCTGTCTGTTTTGTGCCGTAAAGCAATCGAGCAGATGGTTCATTAATGACACAGAAGTCTCCAAACTGATGAGAAAATGATTTATTGATGGTAAAATGACACATGTAGCACCTGTAGGTTCTATGAGGACATGAACTCCAACACATCTGCAACTCTGATTGATTGATTGATAGACTGATTGATGTCTTTGGTGTATGAGTCAGTGTGTCTGCTTGTGCAAATATGTGCATACGTGTGTGTGCGTTTGTGCTTATTTTAAAGGTAAAGCTAAAGAATTAAGGTTTTATTCAAATTTAAAGTAAGAACAAAGGGTTTCTACAACTCTTTCTACAAGAATTATTGTTTTTTAAAAAGGTAGAGTAAGGATTTACCCAAAACCCTTTTAGCTATAATTTTTGTTAATGTGTGAAGGGTCAATTAGTAAAAGTAAAGCTACGAGGAAGGTTTTGTTAAGGGAGAATTAAGGGTTATTTTAAGGTTTAGTAAAGCTGTGTTTAAGAGAATTTAATTCTGTTAAACAACAAATTGGTTTAAGGTTAAAATTGGATTTATTAGCAGAGATTAAGGGCTTATAAAGGTTCAGGTTTTGTCAAAAAATTGAGTAAAAACATGATAATAAAAGTGGAATAAAGGAATTGTATTAAACAATTCAGGCAAAGGGTGGTGTTAAGGAAGATCCTTTTGAACAGTGCAAGGGGCTTTGTGAAACATTTAAGTGTCATAAATTGATGAAGTGTTGGTTTGGTTCAGGGGTTCATACAGGTTACTATGTTCCTGGATGTCCAGCTCTCATAACTCAGACGTTTCTGACACAGAGCGACTAAGAAAGCTGCCGACCATCTGGTGACTTAATATTTTCTACACTTTTCCTGCAAAGAATTTTATAAACTGCTGAGTGACTGAAATGTCTGAGTTTTGGGGGTTGGTGGATCACGGCAGGTTATCATAAGCGGATAGTAAACATTTTATTCCCATCTTTATGAGGACCAATTTGAGTTTAGACCTTGGTAGGAGGGACATTTTGTCTGGTCCTCGCATCTTCAAAGAGCTGTTTAAGGGTTCACACTTGGCTTTAGCTTTAAAGTTAGACTTAGAATTCAATTTCAGTTTAGGGGTTAAAGGTTGTGTGTTGAGGTCAGCAGAATCCGTCAGCTTTAACCTGCAGGACATCACACAGTCCAGGACGCTTCTGGAGAACCTGAAGAACACACACATACACAACATAGAACACAGTGAGAAGTCTGTCTTTAATTTGTTCTCCATGTTTTGAAGTCACTACTAAAGTAATGTCAACGTGATTTGACATTTATTGTTAATATTGTTTTATTATTAAAATGGAAGTGATAACAGCTGGAGGGGCGTGTCGGTGTCTGTGTTTGATTGACAGCAGCTGGAGGGGTGTGTTGGTGTCTGTGTTTGATTGACAGAAGCTGGAGGGGTGTGTCTGTGTTTGATTGAAAGCAGCTGGAGGGGCATGCTGGTGTCTGTGTTTGATTGACAATGGTTGGAGGGGTGTGTTGGTGTCTGTGTTTGATTGACAGAAGCTGGAGGGGTGTGTTGGTGTCTGTGTTTGATTGACAACAGCTGGAGGGGTGTGTTGGTGTCTGTGTTTGATTGACAGCAGCTGGAGGGGCGTGCTGGTGTCTGTGTTTGATTGACAATGGTTGGAGGGGTGTGTTGGTGTCTGTGTTTGATTGACAGAAGCTGGAGGGGTGTGTTAGTGTCTGTGTTTGATTGACAGAAGCTGGAGAGGCAGTTGGTGTCTGTGTTCGACAGAAGCTGGAGGGGAGTGTTGGTGTCTGTGTTTGATTGACAACAGCTGGAGGGGTGTGTTGGTGTCTGTGTTTGATTGACAACAGCTGGAGGGGAGTGTTGGTGTCTGTATTTGATTGACAACAGCTGGAGGGGCGTGTCGGAGTCTGTGTTTGATTGACAGCAGCTGGAGGGGAGTGTTGGTGTCTGTGTTTGCAGACCTGAACTATAATTAAGGGGAAAACAGATGTGTGGCTCTAACAGGCACCTGCCAGCCAATCAGAAACCAGTAATTAACTCGTCTGTGATATAACGGTTTGATTAAATAACACAAACTCACCTTTAGTGTGCTGACAATTTCTCCAAACAGGTGTTGAGCTTCCTGAGTGTCGGGCTCCTCAAAGTAATCGGCCACTGAGACCTCGACCACTATGGACCTGATGTTATCACACACACCTGTAGAGATACAGACCAGACTTTGTTAGTAAATTACATGGATGATAACGGATGATAATCACTACCTGTGTGTTTCTAGCAGGTGTGTGTCTCACTGTGGAAGTGCAGGATAGCCTGTCCGCTGACAGGTGTGTGTGTCAGGATCAGTGTTTCCAGACTCTCTAATCCCACTTTACACAGCTCTGTCGCCGCCTGCAGGCCGAGGTCGGTAATACGCTCCAACTCCAACACCTGGAGGTGAGCACAGCTACGCACTGCACACACATACAGATAATATAATGTGTCCATTAATCCAGTAATCTGTATACAGAGAGTAAATGTGCCCTCAAACACTGTCAACACTTACAACAACAAAATGTCTACAAAGAGCAAATTTTTGTTTTTTCAGCTGTCACTCACCAACAGCAGCCAATCCCTGAGTTCCACAGCCGGCCCCGCCCACACTGAGCGAGCGGAGGTGTGGCCAGCATCGGCCAATCGTCTGCAGGCAACGGTTGCCAAAACGAGTTGGCTGTTGGCTAAAAAAAAAGGAAAGAGACATAAATGCTTAATACTTTTGTTCATTTTCATTCTGCACATGAAGGAACAAAAGAAACTTTCAGTCGTATCAACAACAAACTGCAACACTGAACACTCAGAATAAACATGTACAGCAGGACTGATGTCTCCGACTGTATTACTATTAAACATCTGATCAAATATCAACTATCAAAGATGAGTTTTATGAAATAACGTACAGCAGTCTCACAAACTGTTTCTGATTATTAGATCATTTCTCCTACAAAGCAGCAGGATCAGCTTCTCATATTACTGTTATTACAGTTATGTGACTGTTTTATTGTGTTTATAACAATAAGATATCAGAACAGAAGCTGTTCACACAATATTTCTTCATCCAAAACAGTTAGTTACACTATTACACTGCACAGTCCAGTTTCACATGATGTGGCCTTATATTATGTAACAAGATGATTATTCAACATTATATTATCAATAAAACATGTATATTATATGCTATATATTTGTATGAAAAGTTTTAATTCATGGTCGTGTCAGGTCACATGACCTCCTCATATATATGAGTGTGTTCCCAACAGGCTTTGTGAATCCATCAGGACAGAGACTTTTGACTTTAACTAAGATGCATGTTACAATAAATGGTTAAAATCTTGTCTGAACTACACTCAGTGACAGGAAGTTAAAAGACAAAACAGGAAATGGAACAAACACTATGTTCATGTATCTGCACTGACCAGGGGTGAGCTGGCGCCACATGCAGGCTGTTGATGCTCCTGCAGCCTGCACCCAGGGCCCAGAGAACCTCATGACCAAGAGGATCCGAAGAACTCCTACACACACACACACACGCACGCACGCACGCACGCACGCACGCACACACACACACACACACACACACACACACACACACAGAAATACATAGAGTTATAGATGCCCTCGTGACGTGAACAACAACATGTGATCAGCTGTTTTCCACTACAGGAAGGTAACAACCTCTATGGACAAATCACCTTTTTTCAAATATATCTTAACACCAGTGATGAAAAGTAACTAAGTACATTTACTCAAGTACTGTACTTTAGTACAGTTTTGAGGTATTTGTACTTTATTGTTATATTGTAATATTGTACTTTCTACTCCACTACATTTATTTGACAGCTTTAGTTACTTTTCAGATGAAGATTTGACACAATGGATAATATAACAAGCTTTTAAAATACAACACATTGTTAAAGATGAAACCAGTGGTTTCCAACCTTTTTGTCTTTTGACGTCTTACAAAAAGCAGTGTGTAGTCGGGGTCACATTTCACATGTCTATGAGTTGTTAACAGCTCCACCAAACAGTCAGACCGTAAACAGTCGGACAGTAAACAGTCAGACAGTAAACAGACAGTAAACAGTCAGACAGGTAACAGTCAGACAGGTAACAGTCAGACAGTAAACAGTCAGACAGTAAACAGTCGGACAGGTAAACAGTCAGACAGTAAACAGTCAGACAGTAAACAGACAGTAAACAGTCAGACAGTAAACAGTCAGACAGTAAACAGACAGTAAACAGTCAGACAGGTAACAGTCAGACAGGTAACAGTCAGACAGTAAACAGTCGGACAGTAAACAGTCAGACAGTAAACAGTCGGACAGTAAACAGTCAGACAGGTAACAGTCAGACAGTAAACAGTCAGACAGTAAACAGTCGGACAGGTAAACAGTCAGACAGTAAACAGTCAGACAGTAAACAGACAGTAAACAGTCAGACAGTAAACAGTCAGACAGTAAACAGACAGTAAACAGTCAGACAGGTAACAGTCAGACAGGTAACAGTCAGACAGTAAACAGTCGGACAGGTAAACAGTCAGACAGGTAACAGTCAGACAGTAAACAGTCAGACAGTAAACAGTCGGACAGGTAAACAGTCAGACAGTAAACAGTCAGACAGTAAACAGACAGTAAACAGTCAGACAGTAAACAGTCAGACAGTAAACAGACAGTAAACAGTCAGACAGGTAACAGTCAGACAGGTAACAGTCGGACAGTAAACAGTCAGACAGTAAACAGTCGGACAGTAAACAGTCAGACAGTAAACAGACAGTAAACAGTCGGACAGTAAACAGTCAGACAGTAAACAGACAGTAAACAGTCAGACAGTAAACAGTCAGACAGTAAACAGACAGTAAACAGTCAGACAGTAAACAGTCAGACAGTAAACAGACAGTAAACAGTCAGACAGGTAACAGTCAGACAGGTAACAGTCAGACAGTAAACAGTCGGACAGTAAACAGTCAGACAGTAAACAGTCAGACAGTAAACAGTCGGACAGTAAACAGTCAGACAGTAAACAGTCAGACAGTAAACAGTCGGACAGTAAACAGTCAGACAGTAAACAGTCAGACAGTAAACAGGCGGACAGGTAACAGTCAGACAGTAAACAGTCAGACAGTAAACAGTCAGACAGGTAAACAGTCAGACAGTAAACAGTCGGACAGTAAACAGTCAGACAGTAAACAGTCAGACAGGTAAACAGTCAGACAGTAAACAGTCAGACAGGTAAACAGTCAGACAGTAAACAGTCAGACAGTAAACAGTCAGACAGTAAACAGTCAGACAGGTAACTCACCTGTATGTGAGTGTGTTCAGGTTCCTGCAGTAGCAGCTGGCGAGCCACATGGTCCGGTCAGTGAGGATGTGAGGACACTGAGTGACGGACAGGTGGAGCAGACTCCCGCCTGCTGACCGCAGCAGCGCCTCCACCCCCGGCTCCACGCTGCCTCTGACAGACAGAAACACGCCGCCAGGTCAACTACAATACCCACAATGCAACCTGTTCCTCCTTCTCCTGTCACACCTCAGTAACATCTTCATTAATGCCTTCAGCTGTGTTTTCATGTTCTTCAGCTCTCCCGTTATCAGCTCCGCTCTGACCAATCGGATGACAGCTGCACTGAAATTAGATGCTGTTGCCACGGCAACATGCACATTTTTCATTTACATAAGATAAGAAAAGCTGTTAACTTTCCTCCTTCTGAGCGTTAATCCCTGAGAACCATGTGTAAGTGTGTGTGTGTGAGTGTGTGTGTGTGTGTATGTGTGTGAGTGTGAGTGTTTGTGTGTGAGTGTGTGTGTGTGTTACCGTGTGTTCCTGTGGTAATCCTCTCGCGTCTCGTCAGCTTGTCGGCTTCGAGGCTTCAGGTTGTCGAGAACCACCGACTGAGTTTGAGTACACCACTGAGACAGGGTGGTCAGGAACTACACACACACACACACACACACACACAAACAAACACACACACACACACACACAGCATTGAAACAAATGTAAGAATCTGTTAATTTTAAACTGATTTCCTGAAAATTTCCTGAGTAATTTGCAGATATTTAACAGTAAATTATTAGGTTGCTATAGAAACGGTGGTGCAGTTTGGTACAAATTATGAGACAAACTGGAAAAAGTGTGAAGTTGGTTTCATATGTAGTTATTTAATCACATTATTTTTTAATAAATCAGAATCTTAACAGTTCTTCAACTGACATAAACTTAGTTTTCAGTCTGTAAAACAATATATTGACATATTAGGTTGTTTCTTAAAAACTCGTTTCTCACATCTGTCAAATGACAAAACCCTTTCAAAGAATCAACAGTTACACAGCAGCTACTTTTAGATAAGTACTGAAAAGACCTGATATAGTAATAAAACTACACACTGAAAAGATTTCTTGTGAATTAACAACATATGAACTCAGATATAACGAGTGGTTACTTATTATAGTTTCTTCTGTTTTTTTCTTATAATTTGTACCAAATTCCACCTGCGTCTGTAAAATGTCCTAAAAAATTATCATTAAATACCTGAAAATTACTATAAAATTAAGTGACCTGTAAAATAAAACATTAAATTTTTCAATGTTTAATAAACATTTTTCAGTGAACTGATCTACTGACTGAGTATTGTGATACATCTTATTCCTCCATGTTGTCAGTGAGCCACACGGCAGAAACTGATGATTATTTTCATTATCCATTTATTTTTTATGATGTATTAAAGTGTCACAAAATACTAAAAAACCCAAAAACATCCGTTACTATTTCCTAAAGCCCAAGTTTGTGTTTTTTAAGTCCATAACCTTAAAACGATCAATTAACTATTTACATAAAATAAAGAACGACAGCAAATCATCACAACTGAGAAACTGAAACTGGTGAATTTTTGGTATTTTGACTTAAAAAAAATCTCCTGTTTAATCTGATTTATTCTATTTTATATCATTTTATTTGAATCTTTAAATCATGTAAATATCTTCTGACGTTGTCTTGTGTGTCTCTTCGATCTTTTCCTTTTTGTTTGAATTGATGAAAGGTTTATTATCGATTGATTAATCGACTAAAGGTTTCAGCTCTAGTTCCTTCATCACTATGAACACACACTGTAGTTTATTCAGACTGCGTCCTTCACACACTGCTGCCAGAAACACTCACTAGAGAAACCAAATGTGATTCATCCGCCACTGAAAATAGTCCCCAACAAAAGCTCTATTTCCTCCTGTTCAAACTACAGCGAACAGCTGTTTGAGGAAGTTACTGAACCTTTTTTAAACATGAAATTATATGTTTGTGAGCTGCTTTTAAAGATTTTGTCAAAATGTTTTGAAAGACATTTTTGTTGACAGAAAAATATAGAATAAAACAACCTCATCTTATGAAGAAGATGTGATGAAGATGATGACATCAGTGATATTTTTGTCACTAAACGTGATGATTTTAACAAAAGCAGCAGCTTAATTTACATTAAACTCTAAAAAAATAGATAGTGACAGTTTGATGATGATGGTGATGAAGGCTCCTCTACCTCCGATGACACTCTGGCGTTCTCCAGCCGCAGGCGCGTCCAAACCGCCGGGTGACGGGCAACAAACCGCCAATCAGAGCACACCTCGGCCGCACGCAGCAACGAGCGCACGTCCAAATATGGGAAGACGCAGAAAAGCCCCGCCCTCAGCCTCAAGGTGTCCGCCCCCAGCTGTCGGTCGCCGTGACGACGGGAGGGGGTGGAGTTGAGGGAGGAGAGGATGTCTGCAGGGGAGGAGGAGGAGGAGGAGGGAGGAAGAAGGCGACGTAATCAACAAGAAACCAGGAAGTGTTTCATAACATAAAGACGAGACACAGAGAAACAGTTTACCTGATCCAGGTGTGTGCGTCCTGGCGAAGACGAGCCTCCCCATCTCAGTGCTGCTCCATAAACCCTCCTCTTCCTCCTCTTCGTCTTCCTCCTCCTCCTCTTCCTCTTCCTCGGTGCTGTAGTGACGTCGGCCTCTTTTGCTCCACGTTCTCCCCCATCCTCCCTCCCTGGCCCTGAAGAAGAAGAAGAAGAAGAAGAACAAGAAGAAGAAGAAGAAGAAGAAGAAGAAGAACAAGAACAAGAAGAAGAACAAGAAGAAGAAGAAGAAGAACAAGAAGAACAAGAAGAAGAAGAAGAACAAGAAGAAGAACAAGAAGAAGAGGAAGAAGAAGAACAAGAAGAAGAACAAGAAGAAGAAGAAGAACAAGAAGAAGAACAAGAACAAGAAGAAGAACAAGAAGAAGAACAAGAAGAAGAAGAAGAAGAAGAAGAACAAGAAGAAGAACAAGAACAAGAAGAAGAACAAGAACAAGAAGAAGAAGAAGAAGAAGAACAAGAAGAAGAAGAAGAAGAAGAAGAAGAACAAGAAGAAGGATGTAAAAGTTAACAAGAAGACAATAAAACAGTAGAAGAAGACAAACAGTAGAATAAAGGTTAATGAAGCATTAATATTTTTATTTTCTCATCCTTCCATTTAATTTGTTGAACTCAATACTCATGAAAATAATAGACTTACTAATTTTTATTAGAAATAATTGTGTGTTCATTCATTTCCATGATTGTTGGTAACCATCTGATGACGTGAGGCTACAGTCACGGTGGTGTTACACTGAAACGTGTTCCTCTCATACATGTTAATGGGGTGGACAAAATATTAGGAACACTTTTGTTGTCAACAAAAACTGTAGAAGCTTCGTAAAAGTAGAATTCATGTCAGAGCTGTTATACTGGATTGTGCTCAGTGAGTGTGTTTCACCAGGAAGTGACTCTACAGTACAAACTGTGAGGTTTCACCTCAACACGTGACGACCTGCTGGGAGGTTAATGGTGAAAATATTTATAACTATTTAGTATTTCACTCCTGTAACATCGTCAGACTCACAACAGACAGTTTAAAGAGAAAAAAGGATGAAATCGATGCAGCAGAACCGGAGACATCATCTTTATTATTCCACACATCCTTCTTCGCCTACATTACCCACAATGCACCTCGACCACCAACAAACCAGGTGGAGATTGGGGAGCGTATTATTTCATCTCTTACGTACCACAGCCTCTCTCTCCTCCCGTCTCCTCCTCCTCCTCTCTCTCGCCGACACCATGGCGAAGCGGAGTGATGGGGGTGGAGCTGGACCAACCCCCCCTCACCGTCCCACCCCCCCGAACCCAGAGACAAGGTCCTCATCCGACCTGTCAGGCTGCTGGGAGACACAGAGATATGTTAAGAAGATATACACAACCAACCACCAGTACATCTGTCGGAGTTTGTTGCTTTAAATGGTTTTTAATGGTTTTAATGGTTAAAATTGATAACAAATATTTCCTCTTTTGAATCTCTAATAATAATCTAATAATTACTGAGGGACGTTTTAAGAAGTTTGGTCTGTTTTTCTGATGTATATAAAGGAAGAAACCTAACAGGAAGTAAATATTCCTATAATTTGTTTTTTTAAGGAACATATGTTGCCCCATTTATTGATACATAGCACATTATTTTTGATTTTATTTTTCATTTGTCTCCACGGTTTACTGTTACTTATTGTACTTGTAGCTAATTCTGTAGCTAAAGATTTACTTTATTTTGTTTTCTTCTGTTTGTTCTGTTACTTATTTTTGATTGATTTACTGTAACATGTGGTCTTCTGTTTCAACATGTTTGGTATATATTGAAAAAGTTAATAAAAACACTAGAAAGAAATCATTTTAATGATGTAAAAGTTTATGTATTGGACATTTTAAACATGTAGCATAAAACGTTGCTGTCTGTTCATGGTAGACCTGAAGGTTTATGGGATATGTTCATGTACCTGTAGTTATGGTGACTGTACAGCTGCTCTCCCAGTCTGTAGGAGCCTGAAACACTGTAACTCCTCTGGAGGAAGAGGAGGAGGAGGAGTTAGAGATAAGTCTGGTAAACCATCAGTGACAATTTAAAAAGGACCATTTTGTATGTTTCAACTACAAGTCTGATATATTTCACATCACTGACGACCGTTTTCCAAATCATATCATCACTTTTAAGACTTTTTCTTCTGACCCGGTTGCTGAACGTTCCCTGCATCTTGTTTGTGATGATGTCATCAGTGCTGCCGTCCAGACTGCGTCCTCCTCTGCCGGGTACGGGTGCGTACGGGTCAGCGTATACGTCTGGGTGTGTGTGTTTGTCGTGTTGGTGTGTGTAGTGGTTGTGATGCGTGTGAGAGCTGAGCAGCAGTAAATGTCTCTCTGCACGGTCGGCGCGGTCCAACAACGTCTCGATGAACACCTGAAAGCAAAACAAGCATTCGTGTTTTTATTGCAAAAATATACTGAAGAAGTATAAATAGTGTAAATAAATATATGCCGGCTCCAGAGACAGAAACAAAAAGTAGTGTTGTCATGGAAACGATGTGGAGGTTGAACAGCATTTACATAAGTTTACCTTCAACAAACCAGGTTAAATTCATGACTGCAGATTCTCTACTGGAAGGACATGAATCAATCTGTTTGTGCTGTTAAACTGAAAGGTCACCAAACCAAACAGTTAGCAAACCTGAAAACACTGCTCAAGCAACCTCAAACCAAATGGTTTTAACTACTAAATGGTACGATTAGCTATCCCCTAACCTGTCTGTCCCACTAAATTAAACTGTTAGCTAACATGAACCATTTATTGTTGCTACTAAACCTGAAACTGTTAAAGCTGCTAAACTGTACATTTAGCTAACCTGAACCAACCTGTTTTTGCTGTTAAGCTGAACGGTTAGCTATAACATGTTTGTTACCATCTATCATCTAAGCTAACCTGAACCAGTCTCACTCGCTACATTAAATTAAATGACTCAATTAAATGAAATATTACTACTATTAATACTAATACTGCAAACCTGAACTAATATGTTGTTGCTACTAAACTGTACATTTAGCTAACCTGAACCAAACTGTATCTGCTGTTAAACTGAACTGTTAGCTAACGTGAATCAATCTGTTTTAGCCACCACACCAAACAGTTAGCAAACCTGAAAACACTACTCAAGCAACCTTATAGTTTTAGATGCTAAACCGTACAATTAGCTAACAAACCAAACAGTTTTACCTGCTAAACTGTACTTTAGCATATCTAACATATGAAATCTTGTAAGCAAGATTTGGAGGTTTGATATATAATTTCTTTGTAAATAATTAAATTAGTGATATATAGTTAGATAAGCCATGTATCTCTGGAGAAGTATAAAAGCTGTACTAAGCTGCTGCCAGTTGACCCCACAGAGCTAAATTAGGCTAATCTCATTTGCCAACATTTAAACACAATGCAAACACATAAAAAGCACCCACGAGTTTGTCTCACTCTCAGTAATAATGACAAAAAAACTCCCCAGCAACCATTTTGTCCTTTCAATAGAGACAACAGAAGATCTGCAGCATCACCTGCAGTCTGGATTTGGCTGCCGCCTCTTTCTCTGCCGTCTCCCTCAGAAAACGCTCGATGTCCACCATCTCCCTGTAAAACACACACATTACCCACCGAAATCACTAATAAATTAATACGATGGGGGGGGGACAAAATAATAGGAACACCTGACTATGTGTATTGATGAAACACAGCCTGAAAATGTGTACATCGTATTTTAAACCAGTTTAAAACTGGGTTTATCTGAAGGCTGTTTAATGATTATATGACTTACGTTACATCATCAGGCGTTCACGTTATTTTTATGTAGATAATTATGTGGCGTAAAAACACACGGATACAAAACAGCATGAAATGTCAACAACATTTAGATATGCAGATACATGAAGCCGACTGACCTCACAACCACACACACACACACACACACACACACACACACACACACACACACACACTCCCCCAAGGGCTGCTGTGACTCACTGTCATCTTATATTTATCATCACAGCAAACCACAGCTGAGTGTGTGTGTGTGTGTGTGTGTGTGTGTGTGTGTGTGTGTGTGTGTGTGTGTGTGTGTGTGTGTGTGTGCGTCCAGTGAGGCAGACTAAACATGACGTGTCCTCTGTTTGTGCATCATGTTGTGTTTTCTGTTCAGTTCATTACGAGCTGCAGTTCAGACAGCAGATCACTGAATATTGATGCTGCATAGTATGTTCTAGATATTATACTGTTAGTAGGCTGATTACTGTAATTATATTAACAAAAAAAATTAACTAAAGATACTGCAGAACAGTGGTGGAAAGTAGTAGTTTGAAGCGAGAGAGGAAGAAAACATTTAAACCAGCCGGTTTACTGAATGCTAGTGTTAGCATGCTAGGCTAGTAGCAGCTAGTAAAGCCAGCAGTGTGATGTCGTTCTGTCTTTACTGATGTGTGTTTCTGCCACATCGAGAAGAGACAAAAGTTAAAAAACCCTGAATTTAAAAGTTGGAAAAACTAAACTGAGATCTTAAATCTGGAGAATTAACTTAAATTCCAGAAGAGAAAGCTGAGCTCTGGTTAGCTGGTTGTTAGCTTGTTTTGCTGCATCAGCGACCGAGAGAACTACAAAACACCAAAACTGAAACATGAACGGTGATGGAAACTTGAGTATTTCCATGTGATGCTACTTTCTACATTTCAGAGGGAAATATTGTACTTTCTACTCCACTACATTTATTTGACAGCTTTAGTAACTTTTCAGATGAAGATTTGACACAATGGATAATATAACAAGCTTTTAAAATACAACACATTGTTAAAGATGAAACCAGTGGTTTCCAACCTTTTTGGCTTTTGACGTCTTATAAAAAGCAGTGTGTAGTCGGGATTTTACTTGTATTGGAGTATTTTTACATTACTGTATTGGTATTTTTACTGCAGTAAAGTATCTGAATACTTCTTCCACCTCTGCTGCAGGATTAAGATTCAGTGGTGCAGAAACCGTCTGAGATACTGACTGTTGTCTTTCAATCAGCTTCTTCTCTTTTCCCTCCAGATCTGTCTTCAACCGCTCCATCATCTCCATGGCAGCAGAGACCTAATGGAACAAAATCAGACGCTTGTAAAACGCTTTAATTCACAGTGTTTTTAAAATGTTATCCGTCCTAAAACATGTCTTTATATTATCTGTCACCTGTCTGAACAGGAACGTCGCCCTCTCCTCCACTTCATGTTTCTCTCTCCTCAGTCGCTCCCCGTCCCGCCTCTCCCGCTCTAGCTCCGCCTCCCTCCTCTGTAGCTCCACCCTCAGTCGGCCCATGCGGCGGTTCACCCTCTCCTCCACCTCCGCGAAGGTCCGGGCGATTTTACGATCCAGCCCCAGCCCCAGCCTCTCCTCCAGCCCGATCCCCACCGACAGCCCGAACTCCAGGCCCAACTGGACCCCCAACTCGCCCAGTTTCTTCCCGGGAAAAGGCTCCAAAGAGCCGGGGAGGGCCAGAGCGGTGGAAGGGTCCTCTTGATGTCCTGCGGAGGCAAGAAGAGTGCGATCCGAAGGGCCGAACATTTCCCTGAGCAGTTGGACTGAGGCGGACGATGAGGCGAGATCCAGGCAGGCCAGCGGCAGGGGGAGGCTGTGAGGTTCCATGTCCAGGGAAGAGCTCTGTTTTTGGGATACAGCTGGACCGGGGAGGGGGAGGAGGGATCCAGGTCTGGAGCTTCTAACCCGAGCCTGAAATGTGAAATAAAGTTAAAGCTGGCGGGTCTGTCTGTGGTCAGATTAAGGTCCAGTCACACCAGCATGTAAAATGTTGAAACCAGTTCATTTCAATGGAATCGCCACAGTCAGTGAACTCACTCACGGGCGCCAATAAGCTCATTGACTGTGTGTCACCATCCACCTTTATAGTGTATAAAATGTTCCACAACAGAGACATTGTTTACACACGGTTACGAGACAGTCTATGCAACAAATACATAAGAGATATAAGACACAGAATCTTTTTATTGTCATTGTAGGTGCTTCTGTTAACACATCCTATAACCAGAACTACAGCTTCTGTGTCGACTGAAATTTACATATTTGGGCTGCAACTGTCACCATCTATTAATCTGCAGGTTATTTTCTAATCATTTTGTTTAGAAAAAATGTCAGAAAACAGCAAAAAATACCCGTTGTAATCTTCTTTGAATGTCTTGTTTTGTCTGATCGACAGTCCAAAATCCAAAAGATATCCAGTTTATACTCACGTACGACACATAAAAGTTTCAAACCCTCACATTTAAACGCACAATATGTAATTTCAGCCGCTAGGCGTCTCAATCAAAACAATAACAAAAGATGGAGTGTGATGACGGTGTGAAGTAGCAAGGGATCATGGGAGTTGTTGTCTTCACTGTTAAATAACCAGCTTCACCGGGATAGGATTACTCCAGTGTTCATCATTCAGGATGTTTTTACCGGGAGCCGAATTATCCGCAGAGGTACAAACAAACGTACACACACATTAAAATCGTTAAAATACTAATTAAAGCTGTTTCACCTAAAAAAAAAATCAATATTTCTCCGACGATGTTTGGTGACCACCGGACTTCCTGGAGGGGCTGTTAGCCAAGCTGCTGCTAACGTTTGTCCAGTTTATTTCTCTGATAACTGAAGATCCAGACGTCCAATGACTAAAATCCTTCTTCTGGCTAAAAGATATAGTTAAAAACCACCTAAATTTATCATGAAAATGTGGCTTAAAACTGAATAAAAGTCCATTTATAACAGTTTGTGTGGAGCAACCACAACGCCGATGTATTATCTTGTATGTGCCTAAGTTACTCTTTGGTAGACGCCATTGTAGCGGACAAACACAGCGCCGCCGTATGCATCTGGTGCGTGTTTACTCTTTGGTATAGGAGGTATGACGCCATCGACAGGCGACCAAATGAAACGGTCCGTTACTTTGATTAAATTACAGATTTCTCTGGGTTTGAACATTGTTGGAAACATTTGGGATAATGTAAGTACACAACTCAACAACATTCAATTATCATAACAGTTGCCAAGTGAAGTGTTGCTTTCAGTCTGATTATACAAAAGATTTGGCGTTCTTATTTATTTTCATCAAAGATACGTTAAGTTTATGAAAACTACTACTTGCTTGAGCACATATGACCCACATTTTAATCAATAAACACCTTTTAACACCTAATTTTATTATTATTATCAATATGAACCAGCTGTAAGGGGGTCAGGCTCACCTGCGACAGCACCAGCAGGGTCTCGTAGGTGTGTCGGCTGACCAGGTGAGCGCGGAGCTCAGGTACGGACGAGAAGCGAGACTCGTCACCGCAGCGAGGACAAAAGTAGGGCAGCTCTGAGGAGGAGGAGGAAGAGGAAGAAGAGGAGGAGGAGGAGGAGGAAGACATGATTCACCAGGGAGCAGCAGCAGCAGCAGAAAGACCTGAAAGATTAAAAAAAAAAAAAAACAGGAACACGTCAGAAAACAACGGAAAGACCGACTGCAGCGGTGGTTCCAAAGGAAACTGTGTTTCTCTCTGCAGACGTTCAGGAAGTAAGGAGTAAACCTGAGTAAAAACTGGGTCAGTGTGTGTGTGTGTGTGTGTGTGTGTGTGTGTGTGTGTGCTACATAATTGATTTCATGGGAATAAAGATTTAATGAGACTGAAATCTTTAGCAAAGCTTCATTCTATGGTTAAGTGTTGACATTTTTGAATATGATGCACACACACACACACGTCCTACTAATGTCAGATCCAACAGGCGAGGTTCCCCTCGCCTGTTGGATCTGACATTAGTAGGACGTGTGTGTGTGTGTGTGTGTGTGTCTCTGTGAAGCTAATCGCTAACTGAAGCATGCATCTTCCACCCCAATGACTGGCTGACACAGGATATAAATATAAAAAAACACACTTGCTGATGATGCACGGGGTGTGTGTCCTCTGGTCAACTCCCCCCACCCCCCTACCCTACCCTACCCTACCCCCCCCCCCCCATGCGGAGGAATTTAAAGTATGGATGGATGAGCAGGAAGAAAGAAATGTCTGGGGTGTGGACTCTCTCTCTCTATCCACATTATTACCTCAACAACATCTCTCTTTCTACGTTTTTTTTTAAACTACTCAAATTACTACATGGTTAAAGAAATGTTATTTAATGTTAATTTACAGATTTTTAACAGTTCATGTTTATATTGGCGCAAATTTGGTACAAATTATAAGAAAAAACTAGGAAAAGTGTTAAATTGGTTTAGTTGGTAAGTGCCAATGCGGAAGTTTCTTAAACCTGCATTCTCTCTAATGACCAGCAGGGGGCGACTCCACAAACTCCAGAAAGAAGTCTGATTGTATCTCTTGATTTATTTACTCAGTAAACACTTTCCCAATGAGTTTATGGTCTCAATCGCTAGTTTCAAGTCTTCTTCAGTATAGCGTGATGTTCATTTTGTAAATTATGGCCCGCTTTAGAGTAAAATAGACGATACAGCAGCGTATGGCTACCTTCTGATTGACAAGTTGCTACCATGGTGATAATGTTGGTTAGGTAACGTAACCACGGTGTAACCAAGCGGGAACCTCCGGGGCTGTAAAATGAGACCAACGAGGAAGTGCCAAAAGCTGCAGTTCCTTGAACGACCACTTGAGGCTCCAAAAGCGAGTCAATCCCCATAGACCCCCATGTTAAAATGTCCAACTTTACAGCAGAAATAAACATGTTTACAGCCTGGTACAAACAACGGTTTTGGTCTCTGTAGCTAATTTCCTCTTTCATGACAACTGTACGGGGGGTGAATCTTTTTATAACTCACCCGTTAAAGTTTTATTAAGCCGTAAAGTTATGCATAATGAAGGACATGGCTGCTTTGAGTGACAGGTCCGCCAGCCGCTAGGTGGCTTGTTTCAGCCATTCGGCCCGCCTCTTTGCCCATTTCTGATTGGCTGGGAGTTAGGCAGCGTCACGCACTGCCAAAATGGCGACGGCCGGAGCGGCTCGCTTTGAGCTTCAAAACCGCTCTTCAGAAACCAACAGGTGACGTCACGGTAACTACGTCCATGTTTTTATACAGTCTATGGGCGTAACCCCAGATTGTAGCTGTGAAACCATGAAAGTTAATTGTAACATTTTGGTGGCCTAAAAGAGTCTTGTTCAGTGTTTGGTTGAACTAAAAGACCCTCTAAGGAGTCAGATGTTCAGTTTTTCTGGTAAGTACATTTGGTTTTAACGGTTTTGAGCCTGTTTTTCGCTAGCGAAAATTAGCATTAGCGTTAGCATTACCACAATTAACCATAGACTGTAAATGTACCATGCTAACCAAGCTAACAGCTAGTGTTAGCGCCACCCTCTTGTCCAAATACGGTCACTTCTGGCTCCAAAAATCCAAGATGGCAACGGTCAGAATGCAATTACAGTCTCTGGTAAGTACCCACTGTTTTTATTTGGGTTCATATGCAGTTGTTAATTTGCAAAAATTCTTAATAAATAAATAAGATAATTAATAATTCTTTAACTGACAGTAATACGTATTTTACAGTGTGTAGTTTTGTGTGTCACACTACTAGTATATTAGGTTGTTTCTTAAAAACTCTACAATGAGTGCATTTCCTGTACACACACAATTTACTATTTAAGTCGTAAATATATGTGATATATGTGAAAAAATCATCATCAATTAGAGCTGTAACAATTATTCAGTTAATCGATTAGTTGATTGACAGACAATTTTGATAATCAAATGGTTAAAAATGTCAATCAGTGTTTCCCGAAGCCCAATATGTCGTCCTCAAATGTCTTGTTTTGTCCACAATCCAAAGATATTCAGTTTACTGTCATAAAGACTAAAGAAACCAGGAAATATTCACATTGAAGAAGCTGGAATCAGAGAATTTTTGCATTTTTTCTTAAAAAACGGCTCAAAATAATTAATCGGTCAATCAAAACACCTGGCGATTAACTTTCTGACAACCGCCCACTTGACTATTAATCGCCTAATCAGCAGCTCTGGAATAAAAGTCACATTTTAATCAAGAATGCCCAAAAAAACTTGCTAGTTTCAGTTTCTCAAATGTGACGATTGAATGCTTCTTTGTCATGAATATAGTTATAAATATCAAAGAAATCCAGTATAAAGTCCAGAGGTTGATGATCCGCAGCACAACAAGCTAGTGAAGCTGTAAACAGAACAGCGTTCCTGCACATGCTCAGTAGCGTCTGCCTTACACAGAACTACTCTCTGGAGGCTGAAAACATGATGCTGTTATTAGTGTTTGGAGCCGTTTCTAAACAAGCTAACGTGACCAAACGTGTCACCCAGTGCAGAAGTGTGGCTCACTGACCTGTTTTTAATAAGATATATCAGGCTTTGATACACACACAACACTGGTTAGTAGATCATTGTTGGTGTGTTCCTTTAATGGGCTGTTTTGTTTTCTTGTTATTTTTTTCTTGTTTGTTTTGTAGAAGCGATTTTGGACTAGAAATCATCACTTTTACAGCGTCTCTGCTGTTTAGCATCTGGCTGAAAATTATTTTTTTGCAGTTTTTAATCAGCTGCCTTTAACAAAAAAAACCTTTTCCCACAAGCCCACAGACAGCCGCAGGTCAAAGGTCAGCAGCTCTACAGACTGAGGTCAGTCAAGACCACGAGCTATTAAGATTTTAGTCAAAACGGTTTAAACTGGTTTAAAAACTCACAACTTTAATCCAAATTTACTGAGAAAAATCAAACCAAAAATATGTTTTAATTCAGTTTAAACTAGTGAATTAAAACAGGAACATCAGTGTCTGACAGCACGTGACAGATGGTCCAGTATTATGAGCATTTATGAGCTCAAACTGCACATATTAAGAAGTAATTTATATATGTGTGAGTCAAATGTAACACACTGAAACATGCTGGATACTGACTGATCCGCTGTTAGATAACGTGACTACTCTTCCGGTCGGTCTACCGGCTAAAATACCGGTAAACAACTCAACTCTTACCTGTACAAAACGGTAACATGTCGGTGCGTCACACTGTCAGCAACAACCTAAAATCCGTTGCCATGGTTTCACGGCTCCCAGCTCACGGAATTAATTCTGCTCTCGTGCGGCGTTGGATCGATCCGGTACTGTAACGGTCTCGTGCAGCAGCAGCAGCAGCAGCGGCGGCGGCGGCGTCGGTAACGTCGCTTTCTGTGTGTGTGTGTGTGTGTGTGTGTTTGTGTGTGTGTGTGTTTCAGCTGCCTCCCCGCCTGCCCCCTCCCCAGCCTCCGCGTGCTGCTGCTGACGTAAGAGCCGCGTGACGTGTCGGTGCTGATGTGGAGCAGAAGACGCGGTCAACATCCATCGTTAATTGTTTAAATGATAATAATAATGATAATAATAATAATAATAATAATAATAGTGATATTATATTTATAAATTTATTATGAAGCTACACATCAGTGTGTAAGCAGCATTTTAATGTTGGTCAAATTTTGCATCTGTTGGTTTAATTTGTCACAATGTCACATATTTTTCTCATATATTTATATATATATATATATATACAAAGTTAAACCCAAACATAACTATTTAAGTTGGATACAGAACATATAGAGGAGTAAAATGTACAGTAGTGGAGAAACTACATGTACCTCAAAATAAATACTCACATAGTTTAAATAGTTAAAGTTGTCTGTAACATCCTTTCAACTGGAATAATTACACATAATGATAAGAAATGTTTTTAAAAATCTTTACAAACCATTTTATATAAACAGAAGCACATTGCATTCACCGGTGAATAAAATAGAGGCCTTATTGAGATAATAAGTCATAATTATGAGACAGTTTTCTCATGTCCCATTTTTTTCCAACATAAATGCAATGTGCTTATATGGTTGATCATATCTTAATAACTCAATATACAGAAGCTATGGAGGCCAGGTGTGGCCCAGAACACTGTCTGATGGTTCACTAGCTTTATGTTAAGGAAAATGCTGGTTTATTTGAACCTGACGTTTTCCCATATAAATGTGGCCATGTGGTTCTATGCTAACATGCTAACTTTGCACTCGCTAACTCTGTTATGGAAATTCAATCTGAGTCTCCTACAGCTGTGTCAAGTGTGTCTTAAACCAACAGTCAGGAGTCCAAATGAACATTAAACATGTTTTTCTTGCTGTAATCATTCCTCCTATTCATACTGACCATTAGAAGATCCCTTCATAATGACCTTACAATGGAAGTGATGGAGGACAAAATCCACAGTCCTCCTTCTGTGTAATAATGTATTTAAAAGTTTATCTGAAGCTAATATGAAGCTTCAGCGTCCAAATGAGTCAAATCAAGTAGATATCTTTCAACGTTACAGTCTTTTTAGTGCCAAAGTTCCTCTTTTTGTTACTATACTTCCACCTGCAGCTCAACAGGGAAACACTGTCCGAGGAAACACAAAGAGGGAATTTGATGCTAAAAAGACTGTAAATGTGTCAGATATCCACTTGATATGACTAACTCAGACTGCTGAAGCTGAATAGAAGCTTCACACAGACTTTTAAATGACTGTTTTATCCTCCATCACTTCCATTGAAAACACATTTGAAGGATCTTTTAATATCCAGTATGAACAGGAGGAATGATTACAGACACCTGACTGCTGGTTTAAGACACACTTGAACTATTGTGAACGCGTCCTTTAAATCTGGTGTTCCACAGGGCTCACATTTAGGGCCGTTGTTGTTCTTAATCTATATAAATGATCCGCCTGATGTTTTTGGAAACAATACAAGCATGTTGTTCTCTTGCAGAAACCTTAATAATCTTACTGCCATTTTGAATTATGAACTAAATCTTATATTTAAATAGAATAAGTTGAATAAATTCAGAAACCAAATATGGAAATGTTTATTTAGATAATGTGCTTTTTGGGATATTTAAAGATGATAAAGATGATATCTTTCAAACATTCTCTTCTGTGTATTGTGCAAACGAACTGACCTGCTGAACTACTGCTGTGACCTCTGACCCTTGTAAACAGTTATAATAGTATAATAATAAAAATATAAAACAGGAAAGGTGACATAATTCAACAGAGTGTAAACTTACTCTGCTGTGTTTCCTTGATAGAGGAGTTGCAGTGCTGCATTGTGAACACTTGATGGCGCCAAGAGCCTGCAGAATATATGACAGGTGTGTGTTTATGGGCAGTGTGTGTGTGTTGTGTGGTTTATCTACACACCAGTAATAATCATCACAGCAGCAGCAGCAGGGTCACAGTGACTCTGATTCCACCAGAATCATACGCAGGACATTCAGATCCTCTCTAGACCATAAAAACTGACAATAAATGAATAAATATCCTGTATATTGGTGCAGACTGGACACACGAACACATAGTTTTGTTTCAAATAAGATGCGAGATGTTATCCAGTTAATTCAGTTATTATAAAATATATGTTGATGCTGTTTGTTCCTTCTGTCACCACACAGACGGGACTGAACCTCCAGTCACAGTTCAGTACGACCTTAATCGACCTTAAGTTAGATACTCAGCTCAAATTCAACATTGAATTGATCTTATTTGTTTGTTTTTTGCTGATGAAATGCCTGAAAATGTTTGTTATTAATCTGATTTCTTCATCAGCAGTATACATCTTCATCTTCTACTTAAAATCCTACCTGGATGCACTAAAAAAGTGTTAAAAAGCTAAAAGGTGCTAAAAGCTACTCGACTCATTTTATTAGTCTTCTCATGTACGCAAATAATCTTGCTTTTAATTCGTCAAGCGTACATTTGTCATTATATTATATATTATATTATATATTATATATTATATATATATTGTCTTGTGTGTTTTTTGCTTTGTGCTGTTTTATATTTTAATTGTGACCTGCTGAAGGTCTCTACAAATAAAATAAATAAAATACTGCGCAAAATCTAAAGCTGTGAAAACTAAAAGTCTTATGTAATGAATTAGATTTTTGCTTTTTATTTCTTGATGTATTATGGTCTGTGCTCTACATGCAGCATGTGTTACCTTGTTACTGTTGGAACCTGTTGTAAGTTAAAAGATATTCTGCAGATACTGTCTGTGTATCCAAACCTGATCAATCTTATTTGTCTGTACAGTGAAAAGCTGTTTTTTAGTCTTTTGTTAATATTAAACTTTGTATTTAAGAAAAACAGAATAAAAACCAAACTGACTTTTGAATTTGACCTTTTTTGATCTCAGAGCAGCTTTGTGAAAACGTGTAAATAAAACTGGATGAAACTTTCAGGCTGCTGTTACCACGGCAACCCAGCCTTCACAGCTCATAACACCGGACGAAGCAGCCAAGCTGACAGAAGTGATGAGACCATTTGTTGCCTGGCAACAGCAGCTTGTTGATGAATGGAACAGGAAGTACAGAGAGAAATCTGTGGCGCTGCTGCTCTTTTCGGTGAGGAAGAGGAGGATGATGAGAGGATGAAGATGCTCGTAGCGAAGATGGAAAATGTTTGTGATGGTGACGATGATGAGGAGGAAGATGATGACGATGGTGTTGCTGTAGAAGAAGATGAACAACATGTTCATATGTTAAATGTGAAGAAGATGATGAAGATAATGATTCTTATGACGATGATGAAGAAAAATATCCCGATCATCATGAATGAACACCATGATGACTGTGATGATGATGATGTTGAAGGTTGATAGTGATGATGATGATGCTTAAAATGATGAAGATGATGAAAGTTTGTCCTGACCACGAGAGTGTTGATGCTGGACATGATGATGAGGAAGATGACAGTGATGATGATGATGATGATAGTGATGATGATGCTCACAGTGATGAAGATAATATTTATGACAATGATGAAGAAAAATGTCTTGATCATCATGAATAAACACGATGATGATGATGATGATGAAGGTTGACAGTGATGATGATGAAGTTAACAACGTCGGTGACGATGCTCATAGTGATGAAGATGATGTCACTCATAATGATGAAGATGAAAATATATAACGTGGAAATTAACATGATGATGATGGTGGTAAAGATGAAGATATCATTCAGTGATTCTCATGATGATGATGACAAAGACAACGATGATGATGATGATGAAGATGATAATGATGAAGAAGCAGTCTGGACTCCATGTTGTTTGTTTGTTTGTTTGTTTATTGGCAGCAGCCTCCATGCAGAACGAGGGAACATGAACCTGCAGTGTGCTTCACCTTTACACTACAGATCCCACAATGCATCAGGGCAGCAACCTGCACCGTCATCAGAATGAAGACTAAATAAAGTTCATTCAGTGTCCGCAGAGGATTTACAATCATTTCATAGAAAAAGTGACATCATTGCACATTTATCCGCCATCGAAATCTGGCTTCTGTTCTAGAAACATAAACACTCTCGATGTAAAACTTTGCCGTAAAGAGGTAGACAAACATCTAGAAAAATAGAGATATATTACAAACATATAACTCCTCAGAGATGTTAAATATAAAGCAGTTTGACATAAAAATATTTCAGTGGAAACAGAATCACAACATTCACAGAACGTTTCTTCACTGTTCACGTCCTCATGCAGAAAAGTGAATATTTTACAAGCTTCAGAGAGACAGACTGCTCCTTTAAATGCCTCCTGACGTCACAGAGCGTCTGCAGCTCAGACTGAAGCTTCAACACCTGAGCTGCTGTGTTTCATCTTTACACTACAGGTCCCACAATGCACCGGTGCAGCACACATTCAGAGTCACAGAGAAGCTTTTCAACGAGCAGCTGTTAATGATCAGCTGGTCCAGGATCAGACTGTCTCTACAGCAGCAGCTGTTTCCCACAATCCTCCTGCAGGTGACGCTCACGTGCGCCTCCAGAGGACCCCTGAACCTTTTCCTCCTCAGGCTTCAGCTACAATTGCCTTCGGCGTGACGTCACATGGAAACTGACGGTTTCCGGTTGACGGTTCAAATCCTGAAGCTTTAACTTTTCTCCACAGCAGCCTCACCGGCCGGATTCACCTGTGCGCGCGCTGCTGTTCAGACGCCAGGCGCGTTCAGGGCCAGTGAGTATGCGGCCATCATCTGCGCGCGCAGCTGTTGCTTGACGTGCACGCGCCCATGCCTCTTCCTCTCGTCGCTGCGCGCGAAGCGTTTGCCGCACACATCGCAGGAGAAAGGCTTCTCTCCCGTGTGCGTGCGCGTGTGCGTGGTCAGGTGGTCGCTGCGGCTGAAGCTGCGCGCGCAGATGGTGCACTGGAAAGGCTTCTGTCCTGTGTGGATGCGCACGTGCCTGTTCAACTCGTCCGAGCGCGAGAAGCGGCGGTCGCAGCCCTGCACGGAGCACGGGAACGGCTTCGCTTTGAGACCCTTAGCGGGAGCTCTCCTGCCCCCGCGTGACAGTTTGGGGGCTCCTGTCGCGTGCACATTGCTGAGGTTGACTATCGGGAACGCGCCCTGCAGGAGGGAGGACAGGAGTTGCGCGTCCAGGGTAGAGGGGAGGGAGGAGGGGAGCGAGGAGGGGGGGCTCCCGCTCTGCACGAGCTCCGTCTTCACTACAGGTCTGCTGATGACGTAGCTGCTGGAGTCTCCCCCGGTAACCGGAGCAGCCGCTAAGCTCTTCAGCCAGTCCTCCAGCCCCACCGGCTCCTGCT
This sequence comes from Thunnus maccoyii, assembly GCF_910596095.1. Taxonomy (NCBI): domain Eukaryota; kingdom Metazoa; phylum Chordata; class Actinopteri; order Scombriformes; family Scombridae; genus Thunnus; species Thunnus maccoyii. The sequence goes on from NC_056554.1 coordinate 25,084,516, forward strand.
TGATTTCACAGCCGGGCTTCAGCTCGCCCAGGCCGGCCTCGGAACTCAACAGAGAGTCGATGAAATCAGCCACATCCACCTGTTGCTCCAGAGCCGACAGCGGGAGGAGAGAGTCGGCGCTGGCCGGGTAGAGTGCCTCATTCCCGGTCACTGCAGATAGTCCACACCCGCTGCTGCAGCTGGAGGTCACAAACTCGCTCTTCACCACCACTGGGTGTGAAATGGAGGCGGCAGGCAGCTGCTGAGCTGCGGCTAGGGGAGGGATGCTCATCTCGCTGGAAACCACGGATGGAGATGGAGCGAAGAGCGGGGGCGAGGGGGAGGCTGCGGCCGGGGAGGGCGCCGCAGAGGCTGGGGTGGACTCGCGGAGAGAGTCGGCGTCGCCCTGCTGCTCCATCTCGGTGCAGATTCCGACGATCTCTGTGATCATGTTGAGGATCGCGTCCGCGGTGCTGCTCAGACCCGCCGCCGCCGGTACAGTCTCCGGCTCGGTGAAGAAGCTTCCGTTGTAGCCGAGGGAGGGCGAGAGCGTGTCCGAGGAGCAGTCGCTGAAGTCGGAGAAGAAATCTGAGTCAGAGGCGTCAGTTCCCGGAGAGAAAACTGAAGAGAGAGAGAGAGAGAGGGAGGGAGGGAGGGAGGGAGGGAGGAGGTGTTATTGTCATTGCATAATCTCTCCTCAGTGGGCAGCTCAGCAGCCTACACAGAAAAAATCTATATGATGAAGATGAGCAGCTGCAGGCATGCAAACAGCTGCAACATGCATCAGTTACACTATCATCATCATCATCATCATCATCATTACTGTTATAAGAATATTTCAGGTTCTGCAGTCACCGGTTATGCAACAGATGCATATTTTGCTCCAATTATTTATAATCAGTTTAACTTATATTGTTATTGATTAACACACACACACATACCTTGACAGAAAGGTGATCCCACGTCAGAGTCAGCTGCGTCGCTGGGGCTCGAGCCCACGCTGTCCACCCAGGCGCTGCACGCGTCCTCAAACTCCGACATGAAGCTGTCCTCGCGCTCCAGAAGCATCGCCGTTGTCGGTTATTGTGTGTGTGTGTGTGTGTGTGTGTGTGCAGAGCGTGCAAACAGTGTCAGGTGTGGACAAGCTGGTTAAAGTAGCTCGACAGGTGTCAGGGATTCCCTCGCGCCGTTAAAAATGCCGTTAATAATCCGTTACCGGAGCTGTCGGTGTGTCCCGTTAGTCCGCTCGGTGAAAGATGCTCGTGCTCCCTCCGCTCTCTGCCCGTTTTTATACTCTCCGTCTCCTAGGTAACTCCCGTCTCGGTCTTATTGGTCGACACCGGCGCGAGGGATTCCCCCCGCCGCGCGCTTCGTAGCAGCCCAAACATGGGCAGCTTCCGGTGGTGACGGCGGGTATCCCCATACCATAAAAGGACAGGCGGGAGAGCGACGTAGACACGCGAGAGGAGAGGGGTTTCCTTCACTGCGGCAACAGAGACACAGATTATACAACCAGGTGATGGAGAGCAGAAGAAGATGCTTCATAGTTGTTGTTGTTGTTGGCGACTCATTTATAAAGAAACACCTGATATTTGTTGCTGTTTGCTGGAGAACTTTGCCCTGAGTTGAGCCTCACAGGCAAACCTTTTATACCCCCAAAGCGTTTGATTGGTGGAGCCTGTCTGAAAGGCTCAATCAGTCCAATCTGTGTGATGCTCTCAGGGTCATTATGAGCTCCAGTTTGTATCCTCAGAAAGCTTCCTCATGTCTTCATTCATGGCAGCTTTTAATCATAAGACAAACTTTTGCAACACCTGTAGAGCTGCAAAAACATACAACTTTAAAATCAGAACTCATCTTTTGCCAAGAAATGTTTACTATCTTTTAACCGTCCTAACAGTCGTACTTTCCACTTGAATCTCTACTATTAATTTTTTTTTAAATCGCTTTGATGTCTCTTTTTTTTAACCTTTGTTGTGTTTTTAATGTTCCTCTTTCTTGCATCTGTCTTTTTTATCTTCCATGTTTTGTAGTTGTGAATGTTTTGTGATGCACCTTTTAGCTACATAAATAACGTTTTTATTGTCATTGACACCCATCTGGAATTTGGTTCAGTGTGTTGAAGTTAAAGGATTTTAATGTTTCCTTTTGCACAGATGAATTTCCATTAAATAATTGATCTAATGTGAATATAAGAACATCAGAATCTTCCTAGTCGTAAAATTAAATAATGTATTTTATGACATTTCGAGCAGAAAATGTAGAAAACGTGTTGCTTTCTAGGCAGTCTTGTTTTTGATTCGTCATTTTATGCACATAAATAAACATAATTGCACAACTATCACACATCATGTTGGACAGAGATGTTTTTTTTATAACCAGGAGACGTTCTGTAAACAGCTTGATGGATTTTCTGCAAAGAAAGACAGGAAAACAATCAGACTCTCTCTCTTTTTTCAGCCTGTGTCGCACTGACAGACTGTCGTCGGCAGTTTCAGCACCACGGACAGCTCTGCAGTGCTGCAGAGAGAGAGAGACATAGAGAAGAAACAGAGAGAGAGAGAGAGAAGAAACCGAGAGAGAGAGACATAGACAAGAAACAGAGAGAGAGAGAGACAGAGAGAAGAAACAGAGAGAGAGAGAAGAAACCGAGAGAGAGAGAGAGACATAGAGAAGAAACCGAGAGAGAGAGAGAGAGACATAGAGAAGAAACCGAGAGAGAAGAAACCGAGAGAGAGAGACATAGAGAAGAAACAGAGAGAGAGAGAGACATAGAGAAGAAACAGGAAGAGAGAGAGAGAGAGACATAGAGAAGAAACCGAGAGAGAAGAAACCGAGAGAGAGAGACATAGAGAAGAAACAGAGAGAGAGAGAAGAAACCGAGAGAGAGAGAGACATAGAGAAGAAACAGGAAGCGAGAGAGAGAGAGACATAAAGAAGAAACAGGAAGAGAGAGAGAGAAGAAATAGAGAGGAAAGATGTGATTTTTTAAACAATGTTTTTTTATTTACACTTATATCATAAATAGATTATTCCAGTAAAAACATCAATAAATTACTTTTCTTTTTATACAATATTTCATATAAAAACAGCACTGAAACATAATTTATCCTCCATTACTGAGCAGATTAAATCATCATAACATCAAACTGTCATAAAATCATTTTGACTGAATTTGTGGATGTATGAAATCTAAAATCTACTCATATTCAGGCTTTGACTGACGCCTCAGACAGAAGAACTAACTCTCGACAAGAAGCATTTTCTATCTTATTTTTTCTTCTCTTATATAGAGACAACTTTGCCTCTCCTACCGCAGTAGTTGCCATTTCTTTGCAGTATTGTTGCTGTACATAACACCAAACAGTAGTTATGGACCATTTACAGTCAGAAAGAGCATTTACTGGAGACACTGGGGTTAATTTTTGCTACAAAGACATTAAGCTCCATGTAAAATCCTCTATTGATGATCACCTGATCTCTTATTTAAAGGAGCTTTATAAAAAAAACACAGTATCTATATATTGTCAACATGTGTAAATCTGAAGTCTCAACATATTTAGATTCAAGTAATGGCCCAGTAAATCCATTTAAACTTCTGGTGAAGCCCAGTTCAGGAAAAGGATCACCTCGATCTGGTATTTCTATACCACAACTACATTCCTGCAGCGTTTCCAGTTGTTCTTCCCGTACATCCAGTCTGAATTTATGTATCAAAGGTTCTTCTCTAGATGACTCCATTTAAAAAAAGTTCCATGCTTTAAAAAGTCCCTGATAAAACAACGGCAGTCATACAAGTCTAGAATCCAACAGAAACAGAGATGCATCTAACCCTAAATTGTCAGTTTTTCTCAAAACAATACTTGCCAGATTTCTTCATACCATGCCAACCATGTCCCCCTTCTTCCTTAGTCAGGAAAATTACACTTTGAGACCCCAATGAAGTTTATCCCAGAAAAAGTCAACAGCAACAGATTGTACTTCCTGTAGTTGGCCTGTAGGTGGCTCCATACATGTTAGTTTATGGCTCACAGTGGAAGAAACCAAGTTATTTATAATCAGTGCTCGGCCTCTATAAGACATCTGTGGTAAAAGCCATTTCCATTGAGCTAATTATCTTTTTACCCTCTCTAACACTCCTTCTCAGTTTGTCTTCACTACATTTTCATCTCCCAGATAAACTCCAAGATATATCAAACCATTTCTTTTCCATTTCATTCTTTCTGGGAGACAAACCAGAAAACCAGCCTCCCACTGCCAACACTTCACTTCTTTCCCAGTTTACTTTTGCTGCTGAAACATTCCCAAATTTATTCACATTTTTTAAAAATTGATCAATTTCTTCCTGTTTTTCAATAAAAATAATCATCACCATAAGCCGATAAAACATGGTTTTATGTTAAAATCAGATAAAACCAGACCATCTATACTGGAGCCTATTTTATGTATCAGTATTTCTTTTGAAATCACATCCATCGTTCCTGACATAGAGCCTCTACACACTTTAATTCTCTGTTGATTTTCAACACTCTCTCTGTGTCCTTTGATCATGGCAATGAAACCAGAGCTGAGGCCAAACCTTTCCATGAGCCTCCAAATGTCGAACACCTTTTCCTGATCCAGTGACGAGAGACCAGTTTCTATGGCCAAAGAACTAGAGACTTCCAAATAATCTCTGATTAATGATATATTATCAACCTACCAGACGCACAGTATGTTTGGTCCCTTCACCCCTGTTGGCCAAGGTCAAGGAGAGAGACGGGTTGTCAGTTCTTTATATCCTGAAGGTCACCTTTTTTTTTTTTTGGCAACAATGTCAGGATCTCTCTCCTACAGCTCTGTGGCAATGAAGTGTCATTAAAACTCTCATTAAAGACATTTAAAATGTCATCACACAGCTCAGCCCAGAAAGTTTTAAAAAAACATCCACCAGAAGTCCATCGATCTCCAGACCCTGCAGAGCTGGACAAAGTTCTTCTGGACACAGAGGACCTTCTACTTCCAAATTAGCCGAAATGAGATTAGTGCAGGAAGAGTCAAACAACACATCATCTTCATATTCACTGGTATACAGCTGACTGTAGAGATTCACAGCTCTCTGTCGTATAGCAGTAGGCTTAGTCAGCAGCTGTCCTGTTTCAGAGCGCGGGTCAAGGATTTGTCTGCTCTGTCCATTTTTATTTTCTAAACTGAAGAAAAACTTAGATGGAGAGTCCATCAGAGTAGGCGGACTATTGCTCCCTGTGCTCCAGAGCCCAGGAGGTCAACCAGTGCGGCTCTTTTGGATTTCCTGTGGACTCTATTGGACTTTGAATTTCCATTACCTCTATCCCTGCTGTGCAACCATGTATGTTGCCTTCCCTTGTCCCCCCACACATCAACCAAACTCTGAGTTTTTACTAAATGAATCATTGTACGTTTTGAAGCAGCATGACGTTCAGTGTGGTTTCTATCCACTACATCATTTTCTGTACAATTAAAACCTCAACACCTCTTCAGAGGAACAGTCATTTAAAATAGTGCCAATTTTAATTCAATACCACTCAGACCCTGATATAGGAATATACATTTATCAAAATATTATAGTGCTCAAGGCGTGTTTTCACTACCAGCAGTCTACCTATCACCTCTTCTACATTAATAGACTGTGGTAGAAAGGACAAAAGAACAGCCACTCCTCCACTATTTTTACTCAGATGACTCAGAGTTATTTCCCCGTTCTGTCTTCCACTCAGTCTCATTAGAAACATCACTATGTGTTTCATGTAGAGGATTCACATTTGAATGTCTCAGATAAACTCTTCCTCACATCTCTTGCTCCATTGAGGTTAAGTGTCGTTAACAAGCAGCAGCCAACATGGAAGTGCCAAAAACTGCAGTTCCGGCCACTTGAAGCTGGTTCCAAAAGCGAGTCAATCCCCATAGACCCCCATGTTAAAATGTCCAACTTTACAGCAGAAATAAACATGTTTACAGCCTGGTACAAACAGCGGTTTTGGTCTCTGTAGCTAATTTCCTCTTTCATGATAACTGTACAGGGGGTGAATTTTTATATAACTCGCCCATTTAAATTTTATTAAGCCTGAAAGTTATGTATAATTAAGGACATGGTCACTTTGAGTGACACGTGGGTACCGTCACAGGCAAGTCGCTACCACGGTGACAGCATTGGTTAGGTAACGTAACCATGGCGTAACCCCTGATTCACAGAGTATAGCCGTAGCCGTTGCTATTTCAGTGTGTTTTCAATTCATGAAAGTTAACTGTAACATTTTGGTCGCCTAAAAAGTCTTGTTCAGGGTTTGATTGTACTGAAAGACCCTTCAGTAAGAACATTTTAATGGTTTTAAACCTGTTTTTTGCCAGCAAAAAATAGCATTAGCATTATCACAGTTGTTGTATGTTTTGATTATAATGGACTACGGATGCAAATTAGCTTCAAGCTAACTCCGGTGCAGTGCAATATTTATGCTTAATATTGCACACTGTCCTGTTCAATAAATCAAATGATCAATTATCAACCATAGACTGTAAATGCATCATGCTAACCAAGCTAGCAGCTAGCAGCAAGCGTTAGGGTCAGCACCATCCTCTTGTCCAAATACGGTCACTTCTGGCTCTAAAAATCCAATAAAGCAACAGTCAAAATGCAAACTCAAGGCTTCAAAACTGGAGTCCACCAGCCAATGGGTGACATCATGGCGGCTACGTCTATTATTTTTGACGGTCTATGATCGTAACACCAAAGTCACTCATGGGAGAAACATGACAATACTAATAAAGTAGAGATAAGACATAATGTCTTAGACTGATTCAGCATCATCATCAGAGTTTAGATGTTGCTTCACTTTCAGTTTTCTCAGTCTGTAGATCTCTTTGTCAGTGAATCCTGCTTTTTTCTTGTTGTACATGTGTGATCTTCCAGAAACAAGAAAACACCTTTTATCTGCAAAATAATCTCCCATCTTCAATCCCTTCAAATTGTTTGTTGATTGTAGAAACAGTCTTTGCTTTCTTTGCTTTGTGAGTCATCATCAGAAGTCTGAGATTCGCTGTCGTCTCCACTCTGCTCATCCAGAGCCGGATGAAACCTGTTCCACTTCCTGCTCTCCTCTGGTCTTAATGGCTGCTCCCTGTTTTTAGTTGTTAGCCTTTAACATCACTGTCTTGCTTTCTTTTAACATCAAGATTTCTAACAGTTGTCTCCTCTTCCATCAATTCTGTCATTTTCAGTCACATCTGTTGGTGGATTCGTCATTCGTCATATCTTCTTGCTGTCCCTTTACACTTATTTCAACTTGTTTTTTCCCACTATTCTAACTTCTTTCTGTTTCTGTATTAGTCTGATTTTCAGTTCACTTCAATTCAAAGAAGGTTTATTTAAGTACAGTATTGCCACAACACGTTGAACAGGGTAGTACAAACAGGGAAAAGTACAAGTTTTAACATACAAACAATAAAACATTATGATTAACATTATAGTAAAAAAAACAACCATGTCAACAATATTTTGTAATGAAAAATACATTAATTGTGCTTGAAGAGAAAAAAAGGGCAATAATAATAATAGTTTTTATTTGAAAGAATATATACACATACATATATAAACATATGCATAATAACAATTATTATAAATAAATGAAAAAAAGGTAAAAACTGTTAAAGACAGACTTTGCTACATGTGTAGTTTTGTATATTCTGTTAGAAAGTGCAGCTCTGACTCGATCTGTCCAATGCCAATAAAGCCCCTTCGAATTGAATTAAGAGAGATTATCACATATTACTGCCCCCCGTCTGACATTCATGCTCGCATACATCAACGTTCAGCTGCTGTGATGTTGTCGCCATGGAGACGGGAGGAGATTCAGGCCAGGCGTTTTGTAAAATGAAGTCAGGGATACAGTCTTTTAATTTTTTGTCATTATTTTAATTGTTTTTGGGGGGGTTTGACTCCACAGCAGGAGCTCTGTTGTATTCTGTTGTTTATTTTAAGAGACAGGTTCACAATTTATTGTTATTTATTTATTTTACTTACAATTGAACAAAAAACTATTTTTTTATTGTAGTAATTGTTTTTCTTAACTAATTGTAAGAATTTTTCTAGATTCAAAAGAGGAAGATTTACAGGATTAAACCAACAGTCAGGAGCCCAAATGAACAGTGAAACATGTTTTTCTTGCTGTAATCATTCCTCCTGTTCATACTGACCATTAGAAGATCCCTTCATAATGACCTTACAATGGAAGCGATGGGGGACAAAATCTACAGTCCTCCTTCTGTGCAAAAATGTGTTTAAAAGTTTATTGGAGGCGAATATGAAGCTCCAACCGTCCAAATTAGTCAAATCAAGTCAATATCTTGCAAAATTTGTCTTTTTTAGTGCCAAATTCCCTCTTTGTTACTGCAGCTCAACAGAGAAACCAAAGGGGGGATTTTATACTAAAAAGATTTTAACTGCAGAAGATATCCACTTTATTGTTTTCCTAATTTGGACAACTGAAGCCCCATATTAGCTTCAAATAAAGAGATCAAAGGTATTACAGTTAATCTTCTGGGGAACATGAAGGTGTGAACCAAATTTCACAGCAATCGATCCAATAGACACATTTCAATCAAAACTACAAGAGATAACCTCATGGTGGCACTAGAGGAAAAGTCAGAGGGATTCATCCTCAGGTTAACATGAATGAACCAAATTAAATATCAATCCATTGAATAGATGTTGAGATATTTCAGTCTGAACCAAAGTGAGGGACTCCATCCTTTGGAGATCAAAACAACATTTTGTGAAGCAGCAGAAGAGAAAAAATGTATGCCCCATCAAGAATTTAAAGATAATTGTTGCAGGTTTTTCCATTAATGTCAAACAGAGTTTCTTTGAGCGCCCTCTAGTGGCCAACCGAGGAACTGCAGCCTTAAGGATCTCTGTTGCATCATCCTGGAAAGGACCATCAGTTTTCAGGATTCTCATTACAACAGTGTCTCACGCTGTTGTTCAGGTGGTGCTTACGTGTTGTTTATGGTCAAATTGTCAAAAATAGTGTTGAACTTGACCGTCTCAGATCAATCATTAGCAACATGTGACCAATCAGTGGAGCAGGTTGCAGTTTGTGCCGTCAGTGGACTGTGATGGATGACGAGAGAGAGAAACCCCCTCTTTTATAGACGTGTGAAGGGACTTTATGGAGAAGCAAGGATGATGGAAGTGTGTGAGAATGTGGGGGCGAGGTAAGAGAGACTGTTGCCATGGCGCTGTGCCACCTTCTGTTCCCTCCACCTGTTACAAACATCACAGCCACACTCTATAATAGAGCTGCATGGATGCGTTGAGAGCATTGTGGCGTCAGAAGCGTCCTTCAGTTTCTGTCATCTGTCGCCACTGATACTTTATATATCTGTCACATAAATAAATGAGACAGTCAGGAATGATGAGGTTAATGTAAAGGTGTTTAAAGTCGCTAAGAGAACCAAATTTAGAATTGCACTCCTATGTCAGACTCTTGAAAAAATGATCAAAATTGACGCAGTTTTTTAAAACTGAGATTTTAGTTTGGAGCCCCCAGTAATGTGCAGCAATAGTAAGTAAGTAAGTAAACTTTATTTCTACATCACCGTTCAAAACCAGAGTTACAAGGTGCTTCACAAAATACAATACCATAAAATATAGCTGCAATTTCAGCTATATATGCAGCATAGAGAAAATGAGATACAGATAGCAAACATAGAGAGATAAAACCAAACATAAAAAGGACAACATAGAAACATTTGAAGTATGTTCTGTATGACTGAAGAATCTCCAGTCCAAGAACTTCAGATATGAACTCACACTAACTGTAGTGCAAAAATAGCATCTCCAGTCCAAGAACTTGAGATATGAACTCACACTAACTGTAGTGCAAAAATAGCATCTCCAGTCCAAGAACTTCAGATATGAACTCACACTAACTGTAGTGCAAAAATAGCACAACCAGTCCAAGAACTTGAGATATGAACTCACACTAACTGTAGTGCAAAAATAGCATCTCCAGTCCAAGAACTTCAGATATGAACTCACACTAACTGTAGTGCAAAAATAGCATCTCCAGTCCAAGAACTTCAGTTATGAAGTCACACTAAATGTAGTGCAACAATGGTTCCTCCAGCCCAGACAAAGTCCTCCCAGTCCTCCAAACAAAAAGCCAAGTGGGGGTCAAGGCACCATTCAGTGAGTATTTGGTGGCCTGGGGTAGCACAGTTTGGTGGCTGTTGAGTGAAAACTGACCAACCAGTAAGGCTTTGAAAATCAAACCAGATGAAAACCCATGCCTGTCAACGGGGGGGGGGGGAGAAATGAGAACAAGTTTCTATTTCCAAAAGCTGTATACAAGCACATCTGTCGGTAAGGAAAAAAAAAAGTCCCACTCATTTGGCAACTACCTATGTGGCTGATGCCATGGACCACCCTGCTGACACGGAAAATCATCTGAGTTCCCCAAAAATAAAAATAAAAATAAGTTCAAATTGCTCAAAAATCCACTGGATGTTGCTCAAGAACACTCTGACCAGATTGAACTAAAGGGGAAACCTCCATCTTCATTTTAGGAAACATGAACTCTTCTATAAAAGACTCAGATCATAATCACAAAATGTATTTTTTATAGTGTGTGAAAATTATTGTTCCAGTAAGAGGTTATTAAAGAGACACTCCACTGTCCATGT